>NW_020174560.1:1949048-1976798 GCF_003031525.2 Neophocaena asiaeorientalis asiaeorientalis
AAAAAAAAAAAAAAAAAAAGAATTAGAGCAGAACAAAATGGGATGCTCAGGATCAGAGAGCCGTCCTCTAGTTGTCAGTAATCCCAAACTCTCCATGATAGATTGAGTGGAAGGAAGGGGAGGACAAGGACGATGTCATGGGAAGAGCTGAGCCCTTGTTGAAACACTGAAATGGGTGTGAGGCTGTCCACGTGCAGATATAAGGCTTTCAAATTGGTTATTCTCATCTATTCACAGTGTTTACTGAGTGTTTGCTACATTCTATACATTAGAAAGACAGCAGTAAATAAAATAGATAAAATTCCCTGTCCTCCTGGAGTTCTCATTCCAATGGATAAAAAAAAAACACATTGTCATTTGGGAAATATAATATTAAATTACTAAATTTTTTAAGTCAGTTGCTGAGTTGGTAAAAAAAGGGCTAGAAATTATTATTTTTTCTCATATATGCAGTTGTAATCCCGTGTCAGAATTTTTTTTTTTCGGTTCACGGGCCTGTCACTGTTGTGGCCTCTCCCTTGCGGATCACAGGCTCCAGACGCGCAGGCTCAACGGCTATGGCTCACGGGCCCAGCCGCTCTGTGGCATGTGAGATCCTCCCGGACCAGGGCATGAACCCATGTGCCCTGCATCAGCAGGCGGACTCTCAACCACTGCGCCACCAGGGAAGCCCACCTATCAGACTTTTTACCCTAGTATTACAAATATTTATTCTATTTTGCTGATAAATTTTAACATTAACCTCCACTGTTACTCCAGACGGAGTATGTTTTCTTTATCATTAACATAATATCTTATGCCCAAAGTTAAATTTTCTAAGAAGGGAAAGCAACTAGATACATCTTTAAAATATTTTTTTCCCACATGACTAAAACATAGAGACTGGGAAGTGCTTATATCTTCTTGGATATGTCTTTCCTTCATCTTGCTTTCTCATCATCAGATATATTTTATTCACTGAGAAACCAAGATTTGAAAGTATAGATATAAAAGAGAATCTTGTAAAAGAATTAACCTTGTTATTTTTGCTTCAAGTTGAAAGGATGGTTCCCAGTCTCCCCTTCTTTCCATTTATGCATGTCAATGTCATATATAAAGGCTTTCTGGTAGGAAATGTTGTTTTTAGTGGATTCTAGTCCAGGCAGTTATCAACAGAGCTCTTGTATGGTAATCACTGTGGATAGGTTAACAGGTCCAAATTTCTCAGCGCTGCATTAGAAAGCAATCCCCAGCCTTGCTTTCACTGTTTCTGAGTCCCCAGCTGCTCACAGATGGTTCTGCTGATTCTCCCCAGCTAGAGCCTCAGCCCCCTCAACTACTGCAGATGGCGATGAATAATGCAACATGACTCCCATTCCAGGTTGGTATTATATTATCCCAGACCCAAGAATCTTGACCCCAGATGACTGAGGGGCTCTCACACTGCTTGCCACTAATTAGATCTGAGATCTACTAGCAGGATTGGTTACCAGGAGGGATGGGAAAGAATTGGTTACAGTTCACTTCTTCTACTTTCTTCCCCTACATTCACCCAGTCCACAGACTAGAGCTGCAGTCTTGATGCCCTCTCCTTTGTCCAATCAGTTTACTTGCCTGGTTCACTAGTCCAGATTCTAGCTGTAGTGACCCAGCTCCTGACCTGGAAATTCTTGCTTTGAACAAGACTTTGTAGAGTGTGTCCACCTGGCCTGTTAGACTCTCAGTGTCCACCAGTCTAATTCTAACTCCATTGACTGGATGAAAGTTGTTGGTACAGACATTTCCAAAGTGAATATAGAGACAGGTACAGCCCAAGCAGCACTGAGCATGACTTGGCTTCTCGCACCTTTGGATCTATCCCTTGTCTCACCTCAGTGTGCATGTCTCAGCCCACATGACAATATTGTAGACATCAGTATAAAGTTTCTAAGGCCCAAATATCAAGCAGTGGTCGTTTATTATTGGAGCTACCTCATGGTAAGGAGGGAAGTTTTTGGTGCCAACATTTTTTAGCTGTTACATATTCTGTAGGTCACTTGGTTCCTGATCATAGAAATAGACAGACCTGGGTTTCATATTTATACCAGTTCCCTGAAGGAGGTCAAGACGTTGGAAGCTGAGCGTCCTGGAAGTTCTCTGGGACTAATTCAAGACCCAATGAAACTGTCTAATGGGATATCCTAGGATCCACAGCTCCAGATTCTATGGTGTTCCTAGAGCATGGCATGGATTTCAATCATCACCAGTCCTTTTTAATGTTCCCATAATTTTCTTTCACCCCTACTCTAATAGTTCATTGAAAAAACCTGACTTTGGATGTACAAATGAATCTGCAAATGGGAAAGAGGAATTTGGGAGAGAAAGTGAAAGTGAAGTTAAGAAGAAGCTTGTCTAGAAAACCAGATGGCTATTAACTTAGGAAAAGAGCCACCTGGTAGGCTATATTCCCATTAAGTGCCTAAATATATGTATTTTTAACATCTTTATTGGAGTATAATTGCTTTACAATGGTGTGTTAGTTTCTGATTTATAACAAAGTGAATCAGATATACATATATATATATCCCCATATCTCTTCCTTCTTGCTTCTCCCTCCCTCCCACACTCCCTATCCCACCCTTCTGGATGGTCACAAAGCACCGAGTTGATCTCCCTGTGCTATGCGGCTACTTCCCACTAGCTATCTATTTTATATTTTATAGTGTATATATGTGCATGCCACTCTCTCACTTTGTCCCAGCTTACTATTCCCCCTTGCCATATCCTCAAGTCCATTCTCCAGTAGGTCTGCATCTTTATTCCCGTCTTGTCTCTAGGTTCTTCATAACCACTTTTTTTTCTTTTTTTTTTTAGATTCCATATATATGTGTCAGCATACAGTATCTGTTTTTCTCTTTCTGACTTATTTCACTCTGCATGACAGACTCTAGGTCCACCCACCTCACTACAAATAACTCAGTTTCGCTTCTTTTTATGGCTGAGTAATATTCCATTGTATATATGTGCCACATCTTCTTTATCCATTCATCTGTTGATGGACACTTAGGTTGCTTCCATGTCTTGGCTATTGTAAATAGAGCTGCAATGAACACTTGGTACATGACTACTTTTGAATTATGGTTTTCTCAGGGTATATAGCCAGTAGTGGGATCGCTGGGTCCTATGGTAGTTCTATTTTTAGGAGTTTATGGAACCTCCATACTGCTCTCCATAGTTGCTGTATAAACTTACATTCCCACCAACAGGGCAAGAGGGTTCCCTTTTCTCCACACCCTCTCCAGCATTTATTGTTTCTAGATTTTTTGATAATGGCCATTCTGACCGGTGTGAGACGATATCTCATTGTACTTTTGACTTGCATTTCTCTAATGATTAATGATGTTGAGCATTCTTTCATGTGTCTGTTGGCAATCTGTATATCTTCTTTGGAGAAATGTCTATTTAGGTCTTCTGCCCATTTTTGGATTGTGCTGCCTGTTTTTCTGTTATTGAGCTGCATGAGCTGCTTGTAAATTTTGGAGATTAATCCTTTGTCAGTTGCTTCATTTGCAAATATTTTCTCCCATTCTGAGGGTTGTCTTTTGGTCTTGTTTATGGTTTCCTTTGCTGTGCAAAAGCTTTTAAGTTTCATTAGGTCCCAATTGTTTATTTTTGTTTTTACTTCCATTTCTCTAGGAGGTGGGTCAAAAAGGATCTTGCTGAGATTCATGTCATAGAGTGTTCTGCCTATGCTTTCTTCTAAGAGTTTTACGATGTCTGAGCTGACATTTAGGTCTTTAATACATTTTGAGTTTATTTTTGTGTATGGTGTTAAGGAGTATTCTAATTTCATTCTTTTACATGTAGCTGTCCAATTTTCCCAACACGACTTATTGAAGAGGCTGATTTTTTCTCCACTGTATATTCTTGCCTCCTTTCTCAAAGATAAGGTAACCATATGTGTGTGGGTTTATCTCTGGACTTTCTATCCTGTTCCATTGATCTATCTTTCTGTTTTTGTGCCAGTACCATACTGCCTTGATTACTGTAGCTTTGTAGTATAGTCTGAAGTCAGGGAGCCTGATTCCTCCAGCTCCTTTTTTCGTTTTCAAGATTGCTTTGGCTATTTGAGGTCTTTTGTGTTTCCATACAAGTTGTGAAAATTCTTGTTCTAGTTCTGTGAAAAATGCCTGCGGTAGTTTGTTAGGGATTGCATTGAATATGTAGATTGCTTTGGGTAGTAGAGTCATTTTCACAATGTTGATTGTTCCAGTCCAAGAACATGGTATATCTCTCCATCTATTTGTATCATCTTTAATTTCTTTCATCAGTATCTTATAATTTTCTGCATACAGGTCTTTTGTCCCCTTAGGTAGGTTTATTCCTAGATATTTTATTCTTTTTGTTGAAATGGTAAATGGGAGTGTTTTCTTAATTTCACTTTCAGATTTTTCATCATTAGTGTATAGGAATGCTAGAGATTTCTGTGCATTAACTTTGTATCCTGTTACTTTATCAAATTCATTGATTAGCTCTAGTAGTTTTCTGGTAGCATATTTAGGATTCTGATAGTAGCTTTAGGATATGTATAGTATCACGTCATCTGCAAACAGCGACAGCTTTACTTCTTCTTTTCCAATTTGGATTCCTTTTATTTCTTTTCTTCTCTGATTGCTGTGGCTAAAACTCCCAAAACTATGTTGAATAATAGTAGTGAGAGTGGGCGACCTTGTCTTGTTCCTGATCTTAGTGGAAAAGGTTTCAGTTTTAAACCATTGAGGATGAAGTTGACTGTGGGTTTGTCACATATGGCCTTGATTTTGTTGAGGAAAGTTCCCTCTTTGCCCACTCTCTGGAGGGTTTTTATGATAAACCGGTGTTGAATTTTGTCAAAAGCTTTCTCTGCATCTATTGAGATGATCATATGGTTTTTCTCTTTCAATTTGTTAATATGGTGTATCATGCTGATTGACTTGCATATATTGAAAAATCCTTGCATTCCTGGGATAAACCTCACTTGACCATAGTGTATGATCGTTTTAATGTGCTGTTGCATTCTGTTTGCTAATATTTTGTTGAGTATTTTTGCATCTATGTTCATCAGTGTTATTGGCCTGTAGTTTTCTTTCTTTGTGACATCTTTGTATAGTTTTGTTATCAGAGTGATGGTGGCCTCATAGAATGAGTTTGGGAGTGTTCCTCCCTCTGCTATATTTTGGAAGAGTTTGAGAAGGATAGGTGTTAGCTCTTCTCTACATGTTTGATAGAATTCGCCTGTGAAGCATTCTGGTCCTGGGCTTTTGTTTGTTGGAAGATTTTTAATCACCATTTCAATTTCAGTGCTTGTGATTGGTCTGTTCATATTTTCTACTTCTTCCTGGTTCAGTCTCAGAGTTGTTGTGCATTACTAAGAATTTGTCCATTTCTTCTAGGTTGTCCATTTCATTGGCATAGAGTTGCTTGTAGTAATGTCTCATGATCCTTTGTATTTCTGCAGTGTCAGGTGTTACTTCTCCCTTTTCATTTCTAATTCTATTGATTTGAGTCTTCTCCCTTTTTTTCTTGATGAGTCTGGCTAATGGTTTACCAATTTTGTTTATCTTTTCAAAGAACCAGTTTTTAGTGTTATTGATCTTTGCTACCATTTCTTTAATTTCTTTTTCATTTATTTCTGATCTGATCTTTATGACTTCTTTCCTTCTGCCAACTTTGGGTTTTTTTTTTTTCTTCTTTCTTTAATTGCTTTAGGTGTAAGGTTAGGTTGTTTATTTGAGATGTTTCTTGTTTCTTAAGGTAAGATTGTATTGCTATAAACTTCCCTCTTAGAACTGCTTTTGCTGCATCCCATAGGTTTGGGGTCATCGTGTTTTCATTGTCATTTGTTTCTAAATAGTTTTTGATTTCCTCTTTGATTTCTTCAGTGATCTCTTGGTTATTAAGTAGTGTGCTGTTTACCCTCCATGCATTTGTATTTCTTACAGATTTTTTCCTGTAATAGATATCTAGTCTCATAGTGCTGTGGTCAGAAAAGATACTTGAAACAATTTCAATTTTCTTAAATTTACCAAGGCTTATTTTGTGACCCAAGGTATGACCTATCCTGGAGAATTTCCATGAGGACTTAAGAAGAATGTGTATTCTGTTGTTTTGGGATGGAATGTCCTATAAATATCAATTAAGTCCATGTTGTTTAATATACCATTTAAAGCTTGTGTTCCCTTATTTATTTTCAGTTTGGAAGATCTGTCCATTGGTGAAAGTGGGGTGTTAAAGTCCCCTGCTATGATTTTGTTGCTGTCGATTTCCAATTTTATGGCTGTTGGTATTTGCCTTATGTATTGAGGTGCTCCTATGTTGGGTGCATAAATATTTACAATTGTTATATCTTCTTATTGGATTGCTCCCTTGATCTTTATGTAGTGCCCTTCTTTGTCTCTTGTAATAGTCTTTGTTTTAATGTCTATTTTGTCTGATATGAGAATTGCTACTCCATCTTTCTTTTGATTTCCATTTGCATGGAATACCTTTTTCCATCCCCTCAGTTTCAGTCTGTATGTGTCCCTAGGTCTGAAGTGTGTCTTTTGTAGACAGCATATATACAGGTCTTGTGTTTGTATCCATTCAGCCAGTCTATGTCTTTTGGTTGGAGCATTTAATCCTTTTACATTTAAGGTAATTATTGATATGTATGTCCCTATTACATTTTCTTAATTGTTTTGGGTTTGTTATTGTAGGTCTTTTCCTTGTCTTGTGTCTCCTGACTAGAGAAGTTCCTTCAGCATTTGCTGTAAAGCTGGTTTGGTGGTGGTGAATTCTCTTAGCTTTTGCTTGTTTGTAAAGGTCTTAATTTCTCCACCAAATCTGAATGAGATTCTTGCTGGGTAGAGTAATCTTGGTTGTAGATTTTTATCCTTCATCACTTTAAGTATGTCTTGCCACTCCCTTCTGGCTTGCAGAGTTTCTGCTGAAAGATCAGTTGCTAACCTTATGGGGATTCCCTTATGTGTTATTTGTTGTTTTTCGCTTGCTGCTTTTTATATTTTTTCTTTGTATTTAAATTTTGATAGTTTGATTAATATGTGTCTCGGTGTGTTTCTCCTTGGATTTATCCTGTATGGGACTCTCTGTGCTCCTTGGACTTGATTAACTATTTCCTTTCCCATATTAGGGACGTTTTCTACTATAATCTCTTCAAATATTTTCCCAGTCCCTGTCTTTTTATCCTCTTCTTCTGGGACCCCTATAATTCTAATGTTGGTACATTTAATGTTGTCCCAGATGTCTCTGAGACTGTCCTCAATCCTTTTCATTTTTTTTTTCTTTATTCTGCTCTGCAGTAGTTATTTCCTCTATTTTATCTTCCAGGTCACTTTTCCATTCTTCTGCTTCAGTTATTCTGCTATTGATTCCTTCTAGAGAAATTTTAATTTCTTTTATTGTGCTGTTCATCACTGTTTGTTTGGTCTTTAGTTCTTCTGGGTTCTTGTTAACATTTTCTTGTATTTTCTCCATTCTATTTCCAAGATTTTGGATCATGTTTACTATCATTACTTTAAATTCTTTTTCAAGTAGACTGCCTATTTCCTCTTAATTTGTTAGGCCTGGTGGGTTTTGTGTAAATATTTTTTGTTTGTCTTTTTTTTCTTATTTAAGAAAGAGAGCAATTGGGTCAATTATATGACTCTTTGTGAAGCACAGATAGATAGTACTAGATATTTATCTTTTCATCCATGTCCAGGAGGGTTGACATCCCTTAATATGAGCTCTGAGAGCCCAATGAGTAGCCTGTTCCTTATAGATTGAGGAATGGCCATCCCTTCATTTTATAATTCTGTGATTCTCCAAGTCACATGTAAAGTAAGGATGTGAAAATTGTAAGACTGCTTCTATTTTATCTTGAATAAATGCTTGCTTGACATAGAGAAGCAAAAGTTAAAAAAGAAAATGAAATGGTTTGATGCATTCATTAAGATTAAGTGTTGAATGTTACTGCCATCTAGTGATGATTTTAGTGATGATTTAACACCTGGCTTCCAGGGGAAGGTGAAGAGTCATATTTTTGTTGCAAAGACAGTGGCATCACCTTACCAACTATCACAGCTTTGCAAGCTCTGGAATGGAAGTGACATCTAGGTAATCTCCTAAGTACCAGAGGACAGTACCTCTTGAAAAAGTCTACTCTTTACAACTCTGAGAACAGTGCATGGCCTCATATGAAATCCTAAATCTCTGTCTATGATATTTCTGCTTTTGTTTTTAAAACTTCATTGGAACAAAAACTTGGCTTCTTTAAATATAACTCCACTTTCCCTACCACATTTCAGGTGTTGCCAGAGACCAAGTTCTATAGCACCCCTCCCTGTGTCTGTCCACAACCTTGTCTCTTCACAGAAGCATCATTAAGCTCTAATTCCAGGCACATTCCTCTTCTTGCTGTTCCACTCACATGGTGCCTGGGGTCGGGGTGAGGAAAGAAGGGAAATATTATGGTTGCTTGCCTACTTTGTACTAGGTGCTTATCTGTCATGGTGGTCCTCACTATAGCACCATAAGGTGGGGTCATCCCAGTATAAGAAATGAGGAAAGTGAGGTTCAGAAAGAGGATGAAGGGAAGAAAAGAAAAACAGATGATCTAAGCACAGCATTAGCAGTCCCTCTGGTGTTGAGAGGAAGAACACTGAATTTGGTGGCCAGAATAGAGAATGGGACTTCGGCTGCCTTGGAATTTGGGTTGATGCCTTAAAGATGAGACAATGGAGACAACTTGTTTCATTTTCTTCGTTGGCACCAAAGAAGCTGCAGTTTGCAGTTAGATAGTCAATGGAATCCAAGCCAAGTTCAGGCCAATGGAAATGATGTAAGCCGTGTCTGACCTCTGAAACCTCCTGCATGATATTTTATGCACTCTTTTTCTCTCACCTTAGGTTACATATGGAAAATCAAAGAGTAACTCTGAGGTTTTAGAAGAAGGTGGAATCAAATCTGGGACCTTGAAAAATTACATAGAGCAGAGATCCTTCTCTCTCCAACACACACCAGCCTTTATTGGACTGGGCTGTGAACAAGAAAAAAAGCCACTGAGATTTTTGGCTTGTTTGTTACAGCATTCAATGTGACTTAGCCTGACTGAAACACAACAACATATGGTAAGTATCCTTCCAGTGGGAAATTGCAAAAAAACAGTCAGATGCTTCACAGTTCCTTGCATCAGGCTTTCTGCAATTCAGCTTTGCACTTTCTCACACTAAAGAGGTAGAATCTATCTCCCTACCCCTTGAATCTGAGCAAACCTGTGACTTCTTTTACCAAGTAGAATGCAAAGAGGAACATTCTTTGTGGAGTTGAGGCCTTTAGAGGTTTTGTCTGCTTCTGTCACTCTTAGGATCTTGTCCAGCCACCACAACAACAATCCTCAACCTGCTGAATAAAGAGAGTCATGAGGTCCAGGCACCCCAACTAACCCCAGATATGTGAGTGAGGCCATCCTAGTTCAGCATTCAGCCAGCCCCCTGTCCACCCACCAGTTGACCACAGAAGCATGTGTAAGCACAGCTGAATTCAGCTAAGCCTGCCCCAGATCAGCAAGAATACCAGCAGACGGTATTGTGTGCATTAGTAAATACTGATTATTTTCAGGTACTAAAGTTTGGGGCAACTTGTCATGTGGCATCAGCTAACTGACACACATACATTTTAAAGAGCTCTACTAGACATACTCCAGCAAGAGTTACTAAGGAAGTGGCAGAACTGGCTCTACTTCCAAACCAGAAATTTCTACAGTAGAAGAGACATTACTAGGATCAGGAGTTAGAGGCTTCGAGGGAGTTCTTGGTAAGAATTCACTCCATTCTGCCCCTCAGGGAAAAGATCAGAGGTTTTTC
Organism: Neophocaena asiaeorientalis asiaeorientalis; assembly: GCF_003031525.2. Classification (NCBI taxonomy): domain Eukaryota; kingdom Metazoa; phylum Chordata; class Mammalia; order Artiodactyla; family Phocoenidae; genus Neophocaena; species Neophocaena asiaeorientalis. The sequence continues at coordinate 1,958,888 of NW_020174560.1, forward strand.
CACTAATAGTCCAGACCAATTAAGAAGAAGTTCTGAGAAAATCACTTTGTAGACATTGGTGGCGGTGTGAGAGAGGACCTGCAGGAAAGGGGACTGAGAATCTCACTCCATGTCTTGTTGAACTGCAGATCCCATAGGACCACTCCACTGCTACCCAAAGAGCTAAGCATGATGGAAGAGTTCTTGACAGAAGCTGACTCATGCCAGGGAATTTGAGAATGTTAAGTTAAAATAGAGCATTTTGCCTATTCCTCACTTGGGAAATTCTGAAGGAAGGCAGCTTTCTGGAGCAGTCTGTGATGGTAGACAAAGGGACAGAAAATTAGTCTATTATTCTTTTCTACAATTCATTAGAGGGGCAAAGAGGTATATAGGTTCCTTATGGGAGAGGGAAATTTGTAGCTGGATTTGAACTATTTTGCCAGTACAGTATCTGTATTTGTTTCCTACGCCTGTTGTAACAACCTACCACAAACTGGGTGGCTTATAACAACAAACATTTATTGTCTCACGCTTCTGAAGACTAAGCCATCTGAAATGCTATGCTGCCTCTGAAGCTGCTGGCAAAGGCTCCTTCCTTGCTTCTTTCAGCTTCTGGAGGCTGCAGATGCTCCTGGGTCGTGACAGCATGACTCCCAGCTCTGCCTCCATCTTTACATGACCATCTTCCTTCTGTGTCTTCACATGGCATTCTCCTCTCTTTGTGTGTTGGTTTCCAAATTTCCCTTTTCTTCTAAGGACAACCGTCATTGGATTAGGACCCCTCCTAAGGACTTCATCTTAACTTGATTACTTTTGGAAGTACCTTGTTTCCAAATAAGGTCACATTCACAGGCACTGGGGGTTAAGACTTGGCAGGGCGGGGGGAACGGAGGGAGACAATCCAACCCGAAACAGTGCCCTAAATGTTGGTCGCTGGGTGAGGAAATCTAGCAGTAAGAGCTGAGAGGTTTATGACTATGGCAGGAGCCGAGGTAGGGAGTGGGAAGAGGTCATGCTGCCCTTCAGCGCCTCCAGAAGAAAGTACAAATGCACCACGAGAAAATCAGCAGGGGGACTCTTGCCTCATGTCGGGTAATAGCCAAGAGAGGAATATAAACGGCCCCAGTAAGGTCAAATGACTCCTGCCACCTTCCCTCAATCTTCCCTCCCAGACCCTACCTGTTGGAGGTGGAAGAGACACAGGAAGCAGAGGTTGTGTTCCAGGAATGAAGGATCAGGCCACAGTCCCAATCCCCACTGAGGGTCCTGGAGCCACGGGAAAGGCCACAGCAGAGGGAAGGGAGGTGAAAGGAAGGGCTGGGCTTAGTATGAGGTTGACATGTTAAACTGGATCAGGCTGAACCAGACTTTGTGAAACCTGAGTGGACATACAGGTCTGGGATTTGCCCAAGAAGTGATCAAGGGGTGGGGAAGGGACCTTCAGGGACAGTAAGTGGGAAAACAATATTATGTGCTTACATTTTATCTACTAAGTCAGACAGTTCAATACAGGGGTTCTCAGAGTTCAAATCCAAACTCTGTGACCTTGGGCAAATATCATTCCACCTCTGAGCCTCCATTGCCTCATCTATACAAGTTGGATGATAATTTTAAACACACACATTCACACACACACACACCCTCTGCAAGGCTGTGAAAGAACTTTCTAAGTTTCAGGGTGCTGCTGTGATAGAGGCCAGAATCCATGATTGGTTTCTGCTCTCCCACTTCTTGTTTGTGCTGTCTCACACAATGCACTTAGCTTTTCTGAGCTTTGGCTTTCTCATCTACAAAACCGGGCCATGAGTCATGGGGTTAATGGGAAGATTCAATGAGATGTGAAATTGCTTTTTATTTTGTAAAGTGTTTTATATTTGTAAAGTGTTTCAGGCATGTCTATTTCTTTTATAATATCAAAGAGATGTAACATGTTGAATTAAGTATGAGAATTGACATTACTTGAACTACTATTGATAATAATTTGTGATCAGCAACGAGCCCTGTACATTGGAAATTTCTGCAAAGCTTTAAAAAAAATACTGACATCGAGGTCCTACCACCCCCCCTACCAAAGATCCCAGTTTAGTTGATCTAGGCTGTGATCCAGGCATCAGTGTTTTCCCAGCTCCCAGGGGACTTAATGGTGTGGTGTGTGTTGGTGGGAAATCCTGCTGCTGTGCCTGACGGCTGGGTTGCTCCCTTTTTATCTCTTTCTTTTTCTGTTTACCTCTGACAGCTGCTACCTGCAGCACAATTTTTATCCATGGGCTAGAAACATGCTGATTTAAGTCTAATTTTCTGGCTACTCAGTGATTTTTTTTCACTTTGTTTTTGTCAGGTTTGATCAACTAATTGATCATTTTCAGCTTGCAACATGAAATTGCGATTGTCATCTTAAAAACAAAACTTAGTTGAGAACTTCTGAATTCTGATGGGAAAAATAACATCTTTATTGTGAATCCGAAGCAGGGTTTCCTTGCCACCACTGAAACAACTGCTTTTATTTTTTTAATAATCTCAGGTATCTTAGGAGGTCCACAATTGCACAGTAGGATAACACATGATATAAATAAATCAGAATAAATGCAGTTGTGCAAAACACATTTGAAAGTGCCGAGCAGAAAAAGACCAAGAATATCAATCATTCAGGGAAGGGGGGTAGATGGAGGTGGCCGTGGTGAGAGAAGATTTCTGGGAGAGGGTTTAAACACACCTAGGAACACTTGAGCCACTCAGACTGGCTGTTGCCAAGGCAGCAGTGAAACTGCCCTGTAGGAGATAATTCAGACTTTGGAAAGGAGTGGTTAAAAGCTTGAGGTCAAAACTGATGGTACAAAGGCAGATGTGTTCTTAACAGAAAACCTTCTTGTTGGCTGTGAGTGCCTTCTTTTCCAGTCCAGTTTGTACAGCAGGGGCAGCGGGTTTCTTCCCTTCAACCTAAACAGGAGAAGAGTTCATTTAATCTATTACAGGCTGTCCAAAGAGAACTGAGACCAAATGACTTTCCTCTCCTCCTCCTCCTCTGCCTCAGAAGGTGCAAGGATGAAATGCCAGATTTCAAAAGTGGTTCAATTACTGACAGTTCCTGTAATACTCCCAGTCTCAGCTGCCCTCCTAACACCAGGGTGTAATTATCCTTGTACTTCATTGGAGGTTCAGGAGAGCTTACTAGCTTGCTCTATTGTTGCATAATTCAGGAGTTCAGTTCAGGCTTCCTTAACAGCCTTTTCTTTGCTTTTGGTCTCAAAAGACCCTTTTCCAAATGGTCCATTTTTGCAGAAAACTTCAGGATGGAGGGAGGGCTGCAGAAAGCAGTGCAAGCTGCAAGGCTAGATACCCAGGAACAGGGAGACCTGGTCCTATCCCTGCTCTGCTGTTAATTCACTGGGTGGTGTCAGCCAAGAAGGTGCCTCTCTGGGCACCAGTTTCCTTCCTCATCAATGAGAAGGCAGAACTGGGTCAGCACTTCCAAAAATGTGCTCCCTGAAACACTGTCTCTTAAGATGTTTCTGCAGAAAATGGTTATTTAATGACCATAGTCTTAAATAACTTCTGGAAATGCTGTGTACCAGGCCTGTTTGTGGTGTGGGTAATAGATGGCCTCACTAAGTGTCTGCCCCAGCAGCCTTCTGGTTTATTACTTTAATACTACATTTCCCAAACTCCTTTGCACTAGAGTCCACATATGACTTGGACTCCCAGTAAGATGCATTTGTGCACCTGGGATTGAAGTAACTGGGCAGGGAGACATCCACTTAAATGGCATGGTATATGGTCACGGTGGCAACTTCCTGAATGCCTGGTTTCCTGACTGTGCCTGGGTTCCCTTAGCAAGCCAGGTCTCTGCTGTGGTTCTGAAAGTTGCTCCTGGAGGCCCGCTATGGAGCTTGCTTTGTTAGTGTTCAGCAACACTGTAAGTTCCCAGCTCCCTGTATCAAATCCCTGGCTAATTAAAATGACCAGAGTGATTCTGTTATCTGCAGCTGGGTTTGACTGAAGCACAGCCTCTTGGTTATTCACAAGAAACATAAAACCTGTTAAATATTCTAAGATTTTTGGCAGTAAAGAAATCTATTTTACCTAGTATGTTTCAAACTGAATGAATTTATATACACAGGTCTATATCTTATGTTGACTATTCTTATACATTTTATACTTCAAACACTCATGTTGTTAAAATTCATCGTGTAAAGCATATATTTTTTCTTTATGTCCAGCAGTATGTATTTTTCTTCATTGTCTTTGAGAGGGTAAAGAGAATGAAAATATTTATCTTTTAAAACACTGCAAGTTCTGATCCTCACTTTGCTTCCAGCCTTCTTGATATAGGTTATGCAGCTGAGGAATTGATGGAGACACATGTTCATGATCCTTCTGTTCCCCATTCTACCTCTCTCTTCTTTGTAAGGATTCATTCTCTTGTACATTGTGTGACTCTTTGGATCTACGGAGATGTGCAAGACTCTGAGTGGTTAGCAAATGCCCCTGGTGATTCTGGTGCAGCTGATGTGTGCTCCTCCACTCTTTTAGAATAACTGCCCAGGTCTCAGAATGAAATGTCCATGAACAGGTGCTCATGGCTGCCTTCTCAGAAGCCCTCTCCCAGCCACATGGAACTTCAGTCTGAGAGCAGCTATCTTGGCCGCCCCTTCTTCTTCAGCAGCCAACACATTAAGCTCAGTTACAAGAGGAGTATTTTAACCCCTTGCATCAGACAGTTTGTCTTTGAGTCAGTCACACCCCAGGGAAGCTGGGTCCCTTTCTTTCCTCTCTGCATTTATGACATGCTGTAATGCTTCCATCATTATCCTCCTGGAGTATCTCTAAATGTCTCTCTTAGGTGAGGATATGAGATCTTTGAGGGCAAGGTCTATGTCTCAATCATCTGTGATTCCCTAGTGTTTAGAACATCATTTTGCACAGAGTACGCTATTATTATCCATTTTATTTAATTTTAACATTCAGACCCATTCTTCTTCTAATATGGTTACTGTCTCAGGACATTGGAAGAGGGAAAGAGGAATAGAAACTTCTAGTCCAGGAAGCCTTGGAATGAAGAACAAACAGTAAATTGTTTTCCTCTCCTTCTTCCCAGTCCCAGTTCTTAGAAGTCTCTTGCCTGCATGCACATTTGTGTTATTTCTTTGCTTTGTGGTACTTTCAAAGGCAAGACTGCCTGGCTGAACAAGGTGGACTCAACCTGAGTGCATTTTCTAAATGTGCAAGATGTGCTATGCTCCTAGGCCTTTGAGAACTGCTGTGTGTATTTCCTAAGAATATGACTTATCTGTGCTTCTATCAAATTATATCTTGTCTGAGCCATCTGGGCACAGGGGAATATTCCATTGATTGATAGGTTTGGTGGGGTAGCAAATTTTTGCTAGATATCAATTATTGCTGTGTTCTGCTGGGCCCAGGTCATTGGAGTGTGATTTACAGCAAAGCATGTGTTTTGATCAGGGCCACCAGCTAAGCTGAGTGTCTGGGGGGCTCTAAAGGGCTGTAACAGCTTCACCACAATTCAGTGTAAATGGTTCAGGAGTTTGAAGAGACGGTTGTTCCCCTCAGGGAACATTTCCTCTTGGTTCTACTTTTCTGTCATGTGTTCCCCAGATAATACTGCATGGTACTACAGGCTTCACGCTGACTGCCACCCTGGCCCTCAGCAAGCTGAGGCAGTTAAAGTTGGTTTTTGGATGTGTTCTCTTAGGAAAAATCACTCATGAGAGTTTCAGGAGCAAAGGCTAAGCAAAACCATGGACCTTAGGAGGTTAGAGCCAAGAGGGACCTAGGAGATAAGATAATTCAACACTGTCATTCAATAGGTAAGAAATCTGAGACCCAAAGACATATATGTAAACTTGGAAGCCAGCACTCTTTTCTGAATACCACCAGGACCCTCCAGGAGTTTTTGATTTCTATTTCTAGGAATAATCAGAGAAGGAACCTAAATCATGCTTCCTACATACCTCCTCTAAATTTCTCCAAATGCTTTTTAAAAAAAGAACAATTGATCTGAGATGTTGGCCCATGTAAGGGAGGCATCCTCCCCTATTGGGTTGCCTGAGGACGCCCCCACTCTGATACAGCATCTGGCTCTGACATAACTCCGGATTTCAAAGTGAGTAGTTTTCGAAGTGTAGTCCCTGACCCGCAGCATTAACCTCACCTGGAATATTGTTAGAAAAGCAAACTCTCACACTCCACTCGAGACCTACCAAGTCATAAACTTAGAGGTGGTCCCAGCTCTCTGAATTTTTACAAGCCTTCCAGGTAACTCTCATGCATGCTCAAGTTTGAGAACCACTGAAGGATCCTGGCCTCTCCTTAAACAATGTGATTTTAGGAGCAATTAGACTACTCCCCATTCTCCAAAAGACCCTGCCTTCTGCCTGCTGTTGCCTGGAACTTCCACTCTTTAGATTTATATATTTGGATTAAGACTTCTAGCTCTAGGATATCCTGGAATATAAAGCGTGTTAAACCTTCAAATCCTTCACATATCAGTTTGTACAACCTTAACAACATTTTCTTTAAGATTAGATTTTGATAGAATGTATTTATAATGTATTTATAGCTTGCTTGTAACTGAAACCTATTGAAGCTAGTGGTAAAGAAACAGTGGGAGAATTCAGTATAATGGAATGGGAGGTTTTCTACCAGGGACTGGAATGCCCACAGCCATCCTGCTTGCCTCCTATCTCTGCTCTGCTCCAGGAACCCATTTTGTTCTCCCTTCTTGCTGAACACTGGCTTTCTCTGCTTCTCAGTCCCATGGGAGAAGCTGGCTACAGGCTGCAGCTCTCAGATGGAACAGGTCCAGCCACCAGGAAAGAGCCTGTGTGTCTCTCCCAGTCTCAGTTCTAAGTTTCAGAAAGGGGATTTCAGCCCAGGTAGGATCAGCTCTTCACTTGAAGTCAATCACCTGTGTGTTGGGTGCAGGAACATGGCCTTTGGGAGCCCCACACTTGTAAAGGTGTGGATGGTAAATAGATAGTTTTCTGAGAAGAGGGGATGGCTGGAAGTTAACCTGATAGACAGAGTTTGAGGACTCTGAATTGGAAGGAAATTTTCTGTTGAAAGGTGGAGAGGACATGGAAAAGGGAAAGAGAACAGGGGAATACAAGGAATGAATTTACCAGATGATAGTTATGAAGGTCAGTGTTTGTTACGGATTAGCTTTTGTCCCCCTCCCTGCCCCCTCAAAAGATATGTTGAAGTCCCAATCTCTGGTACCTCAGGATGTGACCTTATTTGAGCATGGGGTCATTTCAGATGTCATGAGTTAAGGTAAGATGAGATCATATTGGAGTAAGGTTGGTCCTTAATCCAATATGACTTGTGTCCTTAAAAGAAGAGGGAATTTTGGACACAGACACAGACACCAAAGGAAGACAATTATATGAAGCTGGAGGCAGAGGTTCTAGTGTGGTCACAAGGCAAGGAACGTCTGGGGCTACCAAAAGCTAGAAGAGGCAAGGAAGACTTCTTGCTTGGACTCTTCAGAGAGAGTAGGGCCCTGCCAATACCTTGATTTCAGACCTCTACTTCCAGAAATCTGAGATAACAAATTTCTGTTGTTTTAAGCCATCCAGTATGTGGTACTTTGTTATGGCAGCCCTAGGAAGTTAATATAGTGCTCTTTAGCCCTTCCATGCCTACTGACCTGCCACCCTGCCCCATATTCTAAGCGCCATAATACTACAAGCAGTGGGTGGTAATAGCAAGATTTTAAACAAGTAACAACCCAAATAGATTTGCATTGGTAAAGGCTATTCTGGCTCTGTGTGCATATTGGATTGTGGACAGGAATGAACGGTGCAAGATTCTTACTGTGCACTTGTGTGATGTTGTCTTGTCAATGGGCACCTACCCTTGTTGGGTATCTATGATGATACTTGTCTTTGGTAAAATGCAATTCTTGGATGACTTAGAGGCTTAAAATTCAATGTGTCTGAAAACCATCTCATGGTGTTCTTCAATGCCGCCCTCCTCCCATAAAATCCCAAACCTGTGTTGCATGTCTTGACAAATAACATGAGCATGCATTTGCTTTTGCAATCTAGAGTCCGTGAATTTCTTTCTCCCTCTCACCTCCCACTGTAAATCCTTCACCAAAGATGTCTATTTTACCCCCCAAATAGTCCTCAAATCTATCATATCTCTCCATCTCTGTCACCGCCATCTGCCCAAGCCACTTCTTACTCAGAGGACCACTGCCTCTTCTCTCATGTAGTCACCCCCACTCTGCTCACTCCCCTCCAATCTGATCTTCACACCAGAGTGATTTTTTCAAAATGCACATTTGATTATGTCACCTTCCTGCATTACAACTCTCTTTGCTCTCAAGATCAGACAGAATTTGTTAACGTGGCCTCCAAGCCCCTTCAATGTCTAGTCTTTAACCCTCCCTCAGCCTCATCTCTCTCTGCTCCAGTCGCAGTGAATTCTCTGAGTCCACTGATGGAACTTCTCTTGCTACAGGACTTTGTCTCCGCTGTCCCCTCTGCTCAAAATACTCTGCTCTATTCTCTTCACTTAGTTAACTTATATTCCTACATCATCTCTCTGTTCAAGGGTCACTTCCTTAAGGAGCCTCTTCTGACTTCTTCAAGCAGGTTGAATCCTTTTAGAGCATCCTTCAGCTCCATGTTAGTGTTTATGGCCATTGCAACTTTGTATTTATCTCAGATCATTATTTTCTCTTTCACCCACTAGATTGCAATCTCCATGAGGGAAGTAATTGTTTTTTGTCTTTTTTTTCACCATGTAGCCCAGATCCTCATAGAACCTCAATGGTATCTGTTGAATGAAAAGTGACTAAATAAATACATATCAAATGGTGTTTTTTGTTGAATATCTAATATGGACCAGGCACTTTACACATTTTAACCCAGGCTTTATCAGAACCTGGAAAACGAGTATTTTTTTTTAATTTAAAGATAAGGAAAACTTCAGCTCAGAGATATGAATTTGTCAAAGATAATAGAGTTGATAAGCGGTGTCTATCCAGGAGTAAAATCTAGGTCTATCTGTTTCTGCAGGTGGTGTCATTTCTGATATATCAGAATGTTAAGGCTAGAGGGTATCTGGAAAGCATATGGGAACGCTGTCAAAAACACTGTCATCCTGCTGAGAAGGAAGCTGAGACACAAAGTTAAGAAAATAAAAATGCATATAAATTCACATAGAGTATCCACAACAGAGCACAGATAGAAACTAAACCTCTCTTGACTGTGTTTATTCTATTATCATGTGTCATTTTAACCCTTCGAGAAAAAGTAGGAGCAGTAACTTAACAGACTGTATTTTGCACCACCCACAATTGCCAAAAATGGCCACCCAGATCAGGGTCATAGCTGAATTATACTTGTAGCAAGGAATTCTGGCAGACTTTGGGGTCTAGTGATTGCAGAGGGAGGGAGGGAGAGAGAAAATGAGGGGGAAAGGAGGGAGGGAGGGATGGAGCATGACTGAATAGTAAATAAAAACAGTTTTCTTGATGCTGATCTTCTTGTTACTTAATATAAAGCCATAATTGTTACCATAGCAACATGCTCATTGCACACAACATGAATATGTAGATTCCCTAGGGGAAAATGGAATAAACTGTACATTTGTGCAACTTTACTTAAAAAGAGAAAAAGCTTGTATAATTCCAGTCCATGGTTGCACAAACAGGGCTCTTCATCCATGTAGATGATTATTCCAGTGAATCTATGACAGCCAGAAGTGAATGATGTGCTCACTGAGGCCATAGAAAAATAACCAACAATTGGTGTGTGTGTGTGTGTGTGTGTGTGTGTGTGTGTGTGTGTGTATGAGAAAGAGAGAGAGAGAGAGATTAAGACAGAGAAAAAGAGAAAGAGAAAGACAGCAACAGAGAAAGAAATCATAGAGTCATAGACATGGACATTTCTGGAGGGAAATCCACTTAAATAGTGGCCTCCTTTCAGGATTCAAGTTTCCAAAGTGATTATTGAAGTACTTGTGTCATTGATGCTCCAGAGATTACCAGAATGGAAACTACCTTGTAGGTTGTGGACCACTCAGGGGAAATAGAAGAGCACTGTGTTTCTAGAATTTCCATAGAGGAAAGGTTTAGACTGACCATCCGGTCAGAAGGTTGGGGTGGGTCTGGTACCCATGGGGATGTCCCAGAATATTTGAAGTCTCACCATGGATTTAATTCGATTACATTTTTACTGGGTTAGAGATGGGAGTATGATAAAAGTCCCCCAAGCCACCCTTTGGCACTGCCACCAAGAAGAGTCCTCCAGTTCTCCACTTCACCCCACCACAGAAGACTGATGACAAGGTCTGTGGTTTGGATGCTGCTCTCTGTATAGACGGTTCTGGATCTCAGCCTGATATCCCAGGTGAGGAGGGGGCCGCCATACCTCAGCTGAGGTCTAAGTAATGAGCACCAGAGACCAGCCTGGATTTCCTGGAAGAGTCCCAGTTCCAAATCCTCTCCCGGGACTCCATAAGTAATTGTTAGATTGGATATGTTTATTATTTCTTCAGAAACCATTGTGTCTAGAAGCATACACATGGTGATCCTCATTATGGCTGACTCTGTTTTAATGTTTTCTATCTCTCATTATGTCACTTCCTCTACACCCACATAAACACAAAGGCATCTCTACCTACTTACCTACTAGCTACCTATATCTTCATCTCTATTTATCTAGCTAGTTGTCTTTATTGAAATATAGGTGTGAGTGTGTGTGTCCATTTATACATCTTTTACTATACACACATATACGTATATGGGGGGGGAAACAGCCAACAAGCAATAACTAAAATAACAAGTTACAACAAAAGGTACACAAGAATTAGGGTGGAGCAACTGGAATAGGGGTGGAGCAGGTTGCAATTGTAAATAAGGTGATCAGGAAAGTCCTCAGTGAAGTGACACCTAAGTAGGAGTGTATATTATCCAGGAGAGGCTCCTAAGTCTCAGAGCAAATGGGAACTGTTTGGTTTAAGTTACATGATTTTTCCATTGCCTGACTTTCATTGAGTTGCTGCAAGTCCCAGCATTGTTAGATCAGTTCTTGAAAGGGCAGAAGTTTGCTTGAAAAAAGCCAGATCCTAAGTTAATCAGAAAGAGACTGGAAAGAGCCAGCCTTTAGTTTAAAAAGTGAAGAACCAGACTGGAAAGATCAAGACCAGATCCTGATGACAGGTTGGCGTCAGCTTGGAGGCGTGAAGAAATTGGACAATTTATGGTCAGCCTGTGAGGTTGCATCATAATTCCTTGTCTGCACAAGAGCTCCAGTGGAGGGGGGATGAATTGGGAGATGGGAATTGACATATATACACTAATAGGTATAAAATAGATATGTAATAAGAACCTGCTGTATAAATAAATAAATAAAATTCAAAAAACAAACAGACAAGAAAAGAGCTCCAGGGAAAGAACAAATAAGTTTTCTCGTTCTATTTTCAGTTTATGTTGCTCTCTTTTTTATGAATTTCAGACTCTTTAAAGATATTCTTTAGGGGCTTTTGTTTCCAAACACAAACAAGAGATGATACTGGAATTTCACAGATAAAGTGGGTGAAAGAAGGGCTCACCCTGTCCAAAATCCTGGGAACAATTGTTTTGATTAACCAGCTAACTTTAAAGTGGGGAAAACACATAAACAAGATGGGCCCTGGAAAGTGCAAGTGGTTTGACCACATCCTGTCAAAGTGGAGATGATACCAAGAAGATGGTATCATTTACTGTTTGTAAGAAAGTATTCTAAACCGAAGAAGCTGATTCATAGATGCTATCACCACCCTGTAAACACATTAAAAATCAAATACAGATTATATTACACATACTATCTGCAATGACAAAATGCAGAAATTGTCAACAGCTTAAAAAAATTCTAGTCACTCGTATTAATTCTCATTGTCATCTTATCTTATTTCTCTTAGTCTCAGTTTTGTTTCTTTTAGGTCTTGAGCACTGAGGCCTTTGAAATGTTTTCTGATTTTATTTAAGGATGATTGCATTGCAGGAAATCCTTCAGTGGCTTCCAAATTTCTTTAGGATAAAATTCCTTTAGGATGAACTAAATGGCTTATAAAATATTACAAAGTCCTTTTGATCTGTTCCCTGCCTACCTCTCCAAATTTATCTTCTGTTGCTCTCCCACAGTCATCCTCCTGGCTGCCAGCATAACCTCATGCATCTCCCTGAATAATTCACACTGTTCTATGCAGCAGTACCTTTGCTCATTATAGTTCCTCTGCCTAGAATATGCTTCCTACTCTCACCTACTAGGCTAGATTTGTCAAATCCTCATGATAGTTCTCCTAACCTTTTTTATCCTCCAGGCTATGTTGAGTTGTTGAGCCTCACAGCACCCTGCATAACTCTCTCATGGCCAGTTTGTCATGTAATGGTTGCCCTTTTTGTTTTCTTATGCTATAAACTAAGATTTTCTTGAGGGCAAAGTTGAAATGAACTTATACCACAGCTTCTAGAATAGGATTGTAGTGCCCAGCATATATGGTGGATCACTGTGTGTGTGTGTGTGTGTGTGTGAGTGTGACAGCAAGACAGAGAGAGACAGAAAGACAGAGTGAGATATAGTTTGAATTAAAGCACTGAAGGTCTCAAATATTGCAATATCCATAAGCAAAGGAATGAAAACTTGGCAGCTTCTTGGCAATCATTTAACTAATGCTGGTAACAGAGATGAGGCTCAATAAGTCATAACCATTATTATAAGAAGGAATTTTCCAACCTCAGCAGTTCATTATGAGCAGTTACTGGATCATACTGTCTTCTCCATAACCCTGCAGGGGACAGACAGATTTGGCAGGGAGGGAGAGATAAATAGCTTTTTGATTTCATTTATTTCCACAGTTTTTAAACACTGTATCCCCACAACTTCAAATCACTGTTCTATAAATGGAATTGATCAAATTGTATCATGGCAGAATATTTCGCCTTTGACCTAAGATGGACCAGCTAACAACATTATCTGTATGTGTGCAAGGCTATTTTGTGTCCAAATTAGGAAGCAGGTGGAATCTGTGATTATAGGACACACACCTGGCCCTGGCTCCTCTGTCTAGTGCTCCACCCCATTTTCCCAGGCTCCGGGTTCCCCACCACTGTGCCCAGTGTAAATCAGGCATCCATCCCTCCACCACTGCCCATCACTTCATATCTTGTCTCCTTTCAGTGCTGTTAGCTGACTTGCTAATCCATATTGACTTAATTCTTGTTAGGCTGTCAATGCCATAGCTTCATAGAAACTTAGAGTTTTAATCCATAGAGGGGGTTTAATGCAATCCCTTCATTTTGCAGAGGAGAGATGGAAGGTGGAAAGATAGAAGATAACCCGCTCAAAGTCATGGAGCTGACAGAGGCAGAACTGGCAACTGGGCTCTCCTGGATCTCACAGCATAGCCCCTCAGAGCTGGGCTCAAACCCCCCTCAGCCACTTACTGCTCACATGGTTGTTGAAAACCACTTAAGCTTCCAGAGCTTCTGCCTTGTTCTCCCTCAAAACTAGAAAATGAGAGCTTCCACCTGACAGCATTGTTATGAGGATTAAATAAGGGAATAGATATAATGGACTTCGCACAGCCTCTGACATGTAGTAAACACTTAAACGCTGAACAGTTTACTAGAGCCGGATGCCGGGGGAGGTGTTGGAGCAGGGTGACCCTTTTAGTTTTTAGATCTGCCAGTTGGCATCCCTGATTTCGACCACTTACCGTGCACTTGGCTCATAGGTCTTTCAAGATCAATCGAATGTTCCTAACCATTCACGTTTTGGTTATCCGCGTTTGGCCCTCTTGAGAGGGAGAAGCCACTTCAGCCTCCTCGCTGTCATTCGTCACCTCTCCTGCCAGATCCCGTCTCTGGACTGTTGCTTGTGGAGTTGGAGCCGTCTCTGTACAGGGTTTCAGCAGAATGCTCAAGGGGGCAGTGTGGTCATGCCGAAGAAGGCATCCTCGCCTCGAGGAAAGCCTTGGCCATTTTTGCATGAAAGTGTTTACCCTGGAAATTAAATTATATTTGGGATTTTTGGTTTCCCCTCCCCCACCCCCGCCGTGGGAGGTTTCGGAAAGTTACTGTGGTGACAGTTGCAATCAGAAGGCTGTCAGCATTTCAGCTCTGCACCGGGAGGCCCTGCAGGCTCCTTCAGCGCCCCGGCCCCTAGGGACCCTGTGCACGTGGGGGAGGACCCTGTGCACGTGGGGAAACCCTGTCCCCGTGGGGGGCTGGGCCTCCAGCGGTTACTGGCTCTGCACTCCCTCTACACACATTCTCCCATCTTCAGCCAATTTCGGATCAACAGCTGAGCGTGAATTTCAAACTTAAGTTGGATAGTTGTTTTTGTTTGCGTGTGTGTTTTCCAAAATATTTCTGAAAGTAAGTCTTAAAATGCTCCCAGTCTATCCATGGATTCATACATATTCATAGCTTCTTCCTCTGGGTAGGCTCAAGGTTTCTTCTCTGTCAAAGGAGGCATTAGATAAGTTCCCAGCTCTGGTATTCCAGAGTTCTAGGTTCAACAATATAGAGAAATCTATGAAAAAGATCCAACCCTTGGGAAATTCCTCTTTTCTTTGTGGTTTCCCCCAACTAAGCCAGTCACTCAACCCTCTTGGTAACTTGAAGATTAACAATTCCTGTTCTCCAGGGACCCTACTTAATTAATCATTATTCACCACCAAATAAATATGTAATGGCCCTTGATCTTGTGTCAAGGACTGAGCTAAGGTCATTCATACCAAGTGGTGAAGAAAACTGACACCATCCCTACCCTCACGAAGCTTGCAGATTAGTGGGGATACAGACGCTACACAAATAATCGCACAGAGAGAGAAAGTAATTACAAAGTGAGAGGAATGCTGGGCAGGAAAAATAAAAGGCAATGAAGATCAAGTATAAAGGGACCTAATTTAAAATTGAGTCAAGGTATGAGGAAGTGATGTTTTAGTTAAGACCGGGAGGTATGTGTGAGTAGCATACTATGTGTAAAAGCCAGAGGTTAAAACCAAATTATCGGCTTAGAATGGTAACAGTGACGCCATATTTTGACATCCAAGGAAGAAATTAACCCATTCTAATTTTCAATGAATACTGGTAGCAAAGTCCATGATATTGCTTGCAGATAATTTGAATTGTCAGAAACTCAGAGCATCCTGCAACGAGAATAACTTCTGAGGACATCTGATTCAACTCTCTTCTAATTTAGGAATCTCCTCAAAAACATGGTAAATAATTATCAAGTTTCTGTCAGGGAATCCAGTCAGTTTTTCCACTTTTAACTGTTCAACTTTTTCCTTCCATTGATTTCTTAGATTTCTCCTTACTTGGATTTCCCTTTCTAGACAGGGAAATAAATTTTGTTTTCTTTCTTCATTGATATATCTCAACTATCAAGAACACTGCCTGGAATACAGTAACTTCTCAAAGCTTATTTATTGAATGAATTAACTGAGACAAAATAGGCTTCCCTAAACTTTGGCTCATGGGCTGTAGTTCTGCTCTCTAGAACAGCAAAGAACAAATTTAACATCTCATATAAGGACAGTAGTACAATCATTTGAAAATAGCTCTCATTTTCCAGTTCTTCTTTTCTCTCTGTTAAATATTCCCATAGATGTAGCTTTGAAACTTTCACAATTTTGATGACTAATTTGGATCCAATTAGGCATGATAATTGAAAAATGTGAGTCTACTTTTTTACATTATCATATATCCATCGTTTCTCTAATTTTTTACATAGGTATGTTTCTTTCTTTAACCCTTCACATACCTCATGTTATTGTTCTTGGAAGATATAGTGTTTTCTTACAAATTGAAGTTTTGCAGTAATCCTGCATCAAGAAAGTCTATTGGCGCTATTTTTCCAACAGCGTTTGTTCACTTTGTGTCTCTGTGTCACATTTTGGTAATTCTCACAATATTTCAAACCCTCCATCTGGAAAAAGATTATGACTCACTGAGGGCTCAGATAATGGTTAGCACTTTTTATTAATAAAATATTTTAAAATTAAGGTATGTACATTTTTTTTACACATAATGCTATTGTACACTTAATAGACTGTAATACAGTGCAAACATAACTTTTATATGCCCTGGGAAACCAAAAAATTCACCTGATTCATTTTATCATGATATTCACTTTATTGTGGTAGTCTGGAATTGAACCAGCAATATCTTCAAAGTATGCCTGTGTATATATAGGTATGCTTGTATATATAAGGAACACATATATATGTATGTTCCTTATAAGAAATTGGCTCACATGATTATAGAGCTGAGAAGTCCCAAGATCTGAAGTTGGCAAGCTGGAGACACAAGAGAGCTGATGTGTATTTCCAGCATGAAAGTTGACAGTCCTGAGACCCAAGAAGAGCCAATGTTTCAGTTCAAGTCTGAAGGCCAGAAAAGACTGATGTCCCAGCTTAAAGCAGTCAAGCAGGAGAAGTTTCCTGGTACCTCAGGTAGAGGAAAACTTTTTTCCTATTCAGGCTTTCATTCATTGGATGAGGGCCAGCCACATTAGGGAGGGCAATGTTCTCAGTCTTGGATTCAAATGTTAATCTCATCCAAAACACCCTCACAGACACACCCAGAACAAGGTTGACCAAATATGTGGGCACCCTGTGGCCCAGTCAAGTTGACACATAAAATAAACCATCACATTATCTATCAGACAGTCAAAGAGGAGTGTATGTAAGGAAGCCTTGAGCTAACTTACAAAGAGAGAGAGAGAGTACCTCACAGGTGAACAGCAAGTTGTGGCAGCTTCCGGAAAGATGGTAAACTGTTGAATCTGGGTACAAGCAAGGGGAGAAGAAAGCATTCCCTTTACTGGGTCCATAAAAACCAGTGGAGATAATGGCACTGATGGGAGCAGATGGGACAGATTAGAATCAGGAAAACCCCACATGCACTAATAATTTGCTTGAGATAATGATGCTCTCCAACTATCACCTCCAAAGTTTGTTGTAAGAATGGCAGTGAAAGCAGAACCAAAAAACAGTAAGAACTTTTACAGTCTCAAGCATTTGGGGGGACTTTGAAGTAAGCCTGAAACTGATCACTCCAAGGGTGATACTGCAGCCCACCCCTCCTGGCTTCAGGATCAAACACTGATAAGAAGAGACAAACACTTAATCATCAGTGCCTACTGCAGTAGAACTGGAAGTTGGGAATTGAGCTAACAAGAAATGTGTTCAGCTTTCTAATGCTGGGGATCAATCTTGGATCAACGTATCACATGGTAAAATGTAAACAATCATGTTCTCGACTTTAGCTATCACACATAGAAAAGAGTTTACAATCTCTGGGATAAACCAAACAAAATAAGAGTATAATTCAATCTCCATGTAATTATATATACAACTTCTTACAATAAAATATTATGAGGCATATAAAGAAGTTGGATAAAAATATTCATCATCAAAAAATCGAAAAAATGAAACCAACCTGACCCACAGATGAACCAGATGTTGCAACAAGAAGATGAGGATTTTTATATCATTGTAATCATGTTTGAGGATATACAGGAAAAGATAAAGAAAGTAAATGAATAGGCAAAGAATCCCAGGAGACATTTGGAAACTATGAAAAAGAGCCAGAATAGAAATTCTAGAGCTGGAAAATACAATAGCTAAAATTTTAAAAAGTACATGTTATATGGCTGGATAGGAAATTTCCAGGTCCATATGGTTTTACTGACAAATTCCACCAAACATTTAAAAAAGAAATAACACTAATTTTACACAATCTCCTTCAGACAATAGGAGGAAAACTCAACAAATTTTATGAGATCAACATTGCCCTAACACTAAAACCAGACATAGACAGTACCAAAACAAACAAACAAACCCATAGACTCCTATCCATCCTTTTTGTAGATACAAAATTTCTCAAAAAAAAAAAAAAAAAAAGGTA
>NW_020174560.1:1977195-2028867 GCF_003031525.2 Neophocaena asiaeorientalis asiaeorientalis
CACGGGTTCGTGCCCCGGTCCGGGAAGATCCCACATGCCACGGAGCGGCTAGGCCCATGAGCCATGGCTGCTGAGCCTGCGCGTCCGGAGCCGGCGCTCCGCAACGGGAGAGACCACGACAGTGAGAGGCCTGCGTACCGCAAAAAACAAAACAAAACAAAAAAAACAAAAATACACCATAACCAGGAAGATTTTTTTTCCAGGAACATAAGGCTGGTTCAGAATTTTTAGAAATCTAACAGTATAATCCAATTTATACAGTTGGATTTTAGTTTATGTAATGTAGTTTATATATATTTATAAATATATATAAATAAGTTTAAATAAGAAAGTTTATATATACAAACAGTTTAAATGATCAGATCTATTGATGCAAAAAAAAAAAACACATTGGACAAAACTTTTTATGACAAAAACTCTCAGAAAGCTAAGAATAAAAAGAAACTTCATCAAACTGCCTAAGGACATCTATAAAAAAGCTACAACTAACATCATACTTAATGATAAAACACTGACTGCTTTCCCCAAAAGACTGGGGAAAAAAAGGATGCCTGCATGCATCACTTCTATTCAACGTGGTACTGGAAGTTTTAGCCAGTGCAACAGGGTAAGAAAGGAAACAAAAGACAAGCCAATTGGAAAAGAAGAAATAAAACTGCCCCTGTTCACAGGTGATATGATTATGCACATAAAAAATGTCTCAAAGAACCTACAAAAAGAAAAAACTTCTAGTCCCAAAACAAATAAGTAAATTTAGCAAGGTGAAAGAACACAATATCAACACAAATACCAAGCGTATTTCTTTCTTTTCATTTTCTGAATTTGTTCTTCAATTTGAAAAAAATTTATCATAGGATCTTAACTACAATGACAGTATATATATTATTTTTTTTCAATTTAGCTTTTAAAAAATTATTTCATTTTAAGAACACTTAACATGAGACCTACCCTCAATTTTTTAAATGTACAATATAGGCTTGTATTTATTTTATCTCATCTTTTCTGTCTTGTTTCAAGTCTGTGAATTCTTTTTTTTAATTTAATTTTATTTATTTTTTTATACAGCAGGTTCTTATTAGTTATCCATTTTATACATATTAGTGTATATATGTCAATCCTAATCTCCCAATTAATCACACCACCACCGTCCCCACCACTTTCCCCCCTTGGTGTCCATATGTTTGTTCTCTACATCTGTGTCTCTATTTCTGCCCTGCAGAAAGGTTCATCTGCACCATTTTTCTAGGTTCCACATATATGCGTTAATATACAATATTTGTTTTTCTCTTTCTGACTTACTTCACTCTATATAATAATCTCTAGATCCATCCACATCTCTACAAATGACCCAATTTCGTTCCTTTTTATGGCTGAGTAATATTCCATTGTACCACATCTTCTTTATCCATTCATCTGTCACTGGGCATTTATGTTGCTTCCAGGACCTGGCTATTGTAAATAGTCCTGCAATGAACATTACTTCTTCTTTTCCAATTTGTATTCCTTTTATTTCTTTTTCTTCTCTGATTGCCATGGCTAGGAATTCCAAAACTATGTTGAATAATAGTGGTGAGAGTGGACATCCTTGTCTCGTTCCTGATCTTAGAGGAAATGCTTTCAGTTTTTCACCCTTGAGAATGATGTTTGCTGAGGGTTTGTCATATATGGCCTTTATTATGTTGAGGTAGGTTCCCTCTAGGCCCACTTTCTGGAGAGTTTTTATCATAAATGGGTGTTGAATTTTGTCAAAAGCTTTTTCTGCATCTGTTGAGATGATCATATGTTTTTTATTCTTCAAATTGTTAATATGGTGTATCACATTGATTGATCTGTGTATATTGAAGAATCCTTGCATCCCTGGGACAAATCCCACTTGATCATGGTGTATGATCCTTTTAATGTGTTGTTGGATTCTGTCTTCTAGTATTTTGTTGAGGATTTTTACATCTATAATCACCACTGATATTGGTCTGTAATTTTATTTTTTTGTAGCATCTTTGTCTGGTTTTGATATCTGGGTGACAGTGGCCTCATAGAATGTGTTTGGGAGTGTTCCTCTGCAATTTTTTGGAAGAGTTTGAGAAGGATGGGTGTTAGCTCTTCTCTAAATGTTTAATAGAATTCACCTGTGAAGCCACCTGGTCCTGGACTTTTGTTTGTTGGAAGATCTTTAATCACAGTTTCAATTTCATTACTTGTGATTGGTCTTTTCATATTTTCTATTTCTTCCTGTTTCAGTCATGGAAGGATATACCTTTCTAAGAATTTGTCCATTTCTTCCAGGTTGTCCATTTTATTGGCATACACTTGCTTGTAGTAGTCTCTTAGGATGCTTTGTATTTCTGCAGTGTCTGTTGTAACTTCTCCTTTTTCATTTCTAATTTTATTGATTTGAGTCCTCTCCCTCTTTTTCTTGATGAGTCTGGCTAATGGTTTATGAATTTTATTTATCTTCTCAAAGAACCAGCTTTTAGTTTTATTGATCTTTGCTATTGTTTTCTTTGTTTCTATTTCATTTATTTCTGCTCTGATCTTTATGATTTCTTTCCTTCTACTAACTTTGGGTTTTGTTTGTTCTTCTTTCTCTAATTCCTTCAAGTGTAAGGTTAGATTGTTTATTTGAGAGGTTTGTTGTTTCTTGAGGTAGGATTGTATTGCTATAAACTTCCCTCTTAGAACTGCTTTTGCTGCAACCCATCAGTTTTGGATCACTGTGTTTTCATTGTTGTTTGCCTCTAGGTATTTTTTGATTTCCTCTTTGATTTCTAACCTCATAGCATTCTGGTCAGAAAAGATGCTTGATATGATTTCAACTTTCTTAAATTTACTGAGGCTTGATTTGTGACCCAAGATGTGATCTATCCTGGAGAACATTCCGTGCGCACTTGAG
This sequence comes from Neophocaena asiaeorientalis asiaeorientalis, assembly GCF_003031525.2. Classification (NCBI taxonomy): domain Eukaryota; kingdom Metazoa; phylum Chordata; class Mammalia; order Artiodactyla; family Phocoenidae; genus Neophocaena; species Neophocaena asiaeorientalis. Next base: position 1,980,086 of record NW_020174560.1, read on the forward strand.
AAGAAAGTGTAATCTGCTGTTTTTGGATGGAGTGTCCTATAAATATCAATTAAATCTATCTCGTCTATTGTGTCATTTAAAGCTTGTGCTTCCTTTCTAAATTTTTGCCTGGATGATCTGTCTATTGGAGTAAGTGAGCTGTTAAACTCCCCCACTATTTTTATGTTACTGTCTATTTCCTATTTTATAGCTGTTAGCAGTTGCCTTATGTATTGAGATGCTCCTATGTTGTGTTCATATATATTTATAATTCTTATATCTTCTTCTTGGATTGATCCCTTGATCATTATGTAGTGTCCTTCCTTGTCTCTTATAACATTCTTTATTTTAAAGTCTATTTTATCTGATATGAGTATTGCTACTTCAGCTTTCTTTTGATTTCCATTTGCATGGAATATATTTTTCCATCCCCTCACTTTCAGTCTGTATGTGTCCCAAGGTCTGAAGTGGGTCTCTCATAGACAGTGTATATAGGTCTTGTTTTTGTATCCATTCAGTGAGACTGTGTCTTCTGGTTGGAGCATTTAATCCATTCACTTTTAAGGTAATTATTGATATGCACATTCTTATTATCACTTTCTTAATTGTTATGGGTTTGTTTCTCTAAGTCCTTTTCTTCTCCTGTGTTTCCCACTTAGAGAAGTTCCTTTAGCATTTGTTATAGAGCTGGTTTGGTGGTGCTGAATTCACTATTATCACTTTCTTAATTGTTATGGGTCCTTAATTGTTAAGTCCTTTTCTTCTCCTGTGTTTCCCACTTAGAGAAGTTCCTTTAGCATTTGTTATAGAGCTGGTTTGGTGGTGCTGAATTCTCTTAGCTTTTGCTTGTCTGTAAAGCTTCTGATTTCTCCATTGAATTTGAATGAGTTCCTTGCTGGGTAGAGAAATCTTGGTTGTAGGTTCTTCCTTTTCATCACTTTAAGTATGTCATGCCATTCCCTTCTGGCTTGTAGAGTTTCTACTGAGAAATCAGCTGTTAACCTTATGGGAGTTCCCTTGTATGTCAGTTGTCATTTTTCCCTTGCTACTTTCAATAATTTTTCTTTGTCTTTAATCTTTGCCAATTTGATTACTATGTGTCTAGGCATGTTTCTCCTTGGGTTTACCCTGTATGGGACTCTCTGCACTTCCTGGACTTTGGTGGCTATTTCCTTTCCCGTGTTTAGAAGTTTTCGACTATAATCTCTTCAGATATTTTCTCGAGTCATTTCTCTCTATCTTCTCCTTCTGGGACCCCTATAATTCGAATGTTGTTGCATTTAATGTTGTCCCAGATATCTCTTATTTCTTTTCATTCTCTTTTCTTTATTCTGTTCCACAGCAGTGATTTCCACCATTCTGTCTTCCAGATCACTTATCCATTCTTCTGCCTCAGTTATTCTGCTATTGATTCCTTCTAGTGTGTTTTTCATCTCAATTATTGTATTGTTCATCTCTGTTTGTTTGTTGTTTAATTCTTCTAGGTCTTTGTTAAACATTTCTTTCATCTTCTCGATCTTTGCCTCCATTCTTTTTTTGAGGTCCTGGGTCATCTTCACTATCATTATTCTCAATCCTTTGTCTAGGAGGTTTCCTATCTCTACTTCATTTAGTTGTTTTTCTGGGGTTTTATCTTGTTCCTTCATCTGGTACATAGCCCTCTGCCTTTTCACCTTGTCTACCTTTCTGTTTTTTTTTTTTTTTTGTACGTGGCCTCTCCCATTGTGGAGCACAGGTTCTGGATGTGCAGGCTCAGCGGCCATGGCTCATGGGTCCAGCTGCTCCACAGCATGTGGGATCTTCCCAGACCGGGGCACGAACCCATGTCCCCTGCATTGGCAGGTGGACTCTCAACCACTGCACCACCAGGGAATCCCTAGGGTTCTTCTTGCTTCTGCTCTCTGTCCTCTTGTGGATGAGGCTATCTAAGAGGCTTGTGCAAATTTCCTCATAGTCTTATATTGTTGACTATAGGCACAGTATTTTACAACCAATCTCTAGAACTTATTCACCCTCCTTACCTGAAACTTTATGTCCATTGTTTGGTAATTCCCTCTCCCCCCAGCCCACCAACCACTATTCCACTCTTTGATTCTATGAATGGACTATTTTAGACTCATGTAAGTGAAATTGTGTAGTAGTTGTCTTTCTGTGACTGGCTTATGATGTCTTCAAGGTTCAACCATGCTGTTGAATATTGCAGAATTTCATTCCTTTTTAAAGTCAAATGGCATTTCATTGTGTGTATATACCACATATTCTTTAACCATTTATCTGTCAGTGGACATTAGTGTTGTTTCCACATCTTGGCTATTGTGAATAGTGCTCCAATTTTTGCAAAACTGCCATTGGGATTTTGATAGGAATTGCATCTGTATATCTGTTTATTGCTTTGGGTAGCAGGGACATTTTAACAGTAATAAGTCTTCTAATCCATGAACATGCAATGTCTTTCCATTTGTTTGTGTCTTCTTTCGTTACTTGCATCAATATTTTGTAGTTTTTAGCATTCAAGTCTTTCACATTCTAAGTTTGTTCCTTTGTATTTTATTATTTTTGGTGCTATTGTGAAGGGGATTGTTTTCCAAATTTCCTTTTTAGATAGTTTTCTGTGAGTGTATAAAATAAACATATTTCTATATACTAATATTATTAACAAAATGAAATGAGCCTTTAAAACACAGTAGTATTTACAATAGCCCTGACCAAATAAAATATTTACATGTAAATATAACAAAATATGTACAGAATACATATGCTGAAAACTACAAAGCACTAAATGAGGAAGTAAAAGAAAACCTGAATAAATGGAGAGAGCATACTGTGATTATGGATGGATAAAACACAATAAAGATGTCAATTCTCCCTAAGCTGATATACAATTCCTATGAAAAATTCCAGCAACATATTGACAGATAAAGACAAGCTGATTCTAAAATATGTATCAAAGAAACTAGAATAGCTGAAAACAATTTTGAAAAAGAAGAATAAATTTGAAGGTATCCTACTATATGATTATAAGATTTACTATATAGTTAAAGCAATTAAGACAGTATAATTTTGGTAGAGGGTTAGACACATAGATCAATAGAACAAGGAGAGCCCAGAGATAGACTCATATGAATATGACCAACAGACTTTTGATAAAGCTGCAAAAGCAACTCAGTGGCAAAAAATTTTGTTGAAACAATTATTCATAGATAAGAAACATGAACCCTGATAATAACTTAACACTTCATACAAAAATTAACTCAAACAGATTATAAATCAAAATTAAAAAATGTTAAACTATAAACTACATTAGATGGATTAAACACCTGAATGAACACTGCAGAAGAAAGGATCAGTGAAGTTTATGACATTCCAACTTTTAAAATGCCCAAAATGAAGCACAAAAGGAAAAGACTGAAATAAAAACAGAACAGAATGTCATCACTATGAGAAAATATCAAGCAGTACAATATACATGTAATCAGAGTCCCAGGAAAAGAATGAGACAGAATAATATCTGAAAAAACACATGATATTTTTATATAATAGCTTTTCAAATTTGATGAAAACAGCAAATCTTAAATATTAAAACTAGCAAATCCTAAGCAGGAAGAAGGGCTGAGAACCACACTTATTCACAACATATTTAAATTGCTGAAAAACAAAGAGAAAAAAATTTTAAAAAGAATAATAAAGAGAAAGTTATAAATGGCTTGGGGATAAGGGGTGGGGAGAATTACCACATATAGGTGAACAATAAGATTAATAGTTAATTCATAATGCAACCATGCTCTGAAATTATATAGATTATAATTAGTTGGTAATCTTGATCAAATTGTATCACTTTAATATCTCGATCTGTTTTCTCATCTATAAAATAAGAGATAGGATATGTCTCATAGGAGTGTGGCTTTTTGGAAGATTAAATAAAATCATGAACATAAGTGCTTATTAAACTGCCTGTTATACAATGAACATACAATGGTAGCTGCTTTTAAAATGCATACATATGACATGTCTCCTTAAAGAATGACAGAAAATAAAATACAGGGTGGGGGAACCTCTTTACTTCTTGGGTTCTCAGTTTCCTTCATGATGAAATTAGGGGGTGTGTTGGATCAAAACAATGGTTTTCTTTTCTGATTATATTTTTAATTTCAAAATATTTTCAACATACAAAATGGTATAATGAACCCATGTATAGTCATCCACATCAACAAACCTAATTGACATCTGACTTTTTAAAAGAAGTGACATGTAATAAACTACAGTTGAAAATTCCTTTATGTACTATCCTGATCTCATTTCCTGCTCTTCTTCACAATCCTGGAGGTAGTATGTGTCCTTCCATTATTGTGTTAGACTTGATTACACATTATGGATCAATAAACAAAATGTAATATTATTCTACTGGTTTTGGCATTTGAGTCCAATTGTATCAAACTCTAGATATTATTTTGCAATTTCTATTTTCACTCAAATTTATGTTTTTGATATATTCCCATGTTGACATTTGTAGCTCTAGTTTGTACATTTTAAATGTTGTGTAGTATTCTGTTTCATTAATATACACTGAAACCTTGGAATAAGTGTGAAATTCAGGTACAATGGGATTTATCTTTGAATAATAAGACCAAAATATGCCCCCTTGTCTCCAGTTTCTTTCAGCCTAATTTCCTTGAACATGGTCCTCATAAAAGGTGACAGTTAACAGGGAAGATCTCAACATTGTGACCAATCTCTTGGAATTCCTCTCCAAACATAGTACTTCGAATCACTTTTATTGATATTTAAACTGTATCAGACAACTCCAGCATGCACTACCAAACTAGATAGTAGATCCCAGGAACTGCAAGACTTCATAGCTTAGCTGCCTCATTTTACCTGGCTGAATATTTGGACCTTATTTATTGTTATAGAGGGATTTTACTATACCATAATTAATTTATCTGTTCTACTGATGAACATTTTGGTTGTTTCCAATCACTTATTTCTAGTGTATTTAGCATCATTTTATGTTTTTTCTACCCATATATGAGTATTTCTCTAGCATCTTCATCTAAGAGTAGAAGAACTGTTGGATGAATAAACAAACCTGCACATCTTCAACTTTGCTAAATATTGCCAATTGCTCTTCTAAGTGGTTGTACCAATTTATAATCCAACAAGCCACTAGGGGTTGAATAATTGTGTTTCCCCCCACTCTAAAATTCATATGTTGAAGCTCTAACTTCCAATGTAATGGTATTTAGGGTGGAGCTTTTGAGAGGTAACTAGGTATAGATTAGCTCATGGAGGTAGGACCTTCATGATGCAATTATTGTCCTTATGAGAAAAGGAAAAGATATGAGAACTCTCTCTCTCTCCACATGCACACAAGGTAAAGGTCATGTCAACATCCAACAAGATGGCAGCCCTCACCAAGAGCTGAGTAGGGTAACACTTTGATCTTGGACTTCCAGCCCTCAGAACCATGAGAAATAAATGTCTGTTGTTTAAGCCACCCAGTTTATGGTATTTTGTTATAGTACCTCAAGCTAAGACACCAGCAATTTATGAAACTTCTCATTGCCCCATATCTTCATTCCACATTCACTTGGCATTGTCTGATTGTTGCCAATCTAACCAATATAAAAAGATATCTAATTATGGTATTAATTTACATTTCCCCAATAGCCAGGGAGACTGAATATTCTTTAATATGTTTTTGGCCCCTTTGTTTACCTTCTGTGAATTACCTGTTTATATATTTGGTACATTTTGTGAGTAGTAGTTGTCTTTTTCTTACTGATTTATAAGAATTCTTCATATGTTGTGGATATTAAACTGTGATCAATTATATGTATGAATATTAGCTCTCAGTTCATGGCTTGTCTTTTAATTTTGTGTGTGTGTGTGTGTGTGTGTGTGTGTGTGTGTGTGTGTTCCTATACAAGTATCTACTTTTCAAAAAACCTTGTTGAAACACTATGTGCAGGAAATTGAACAGAGCATTATAAACACACCTATGTAGCCAGCACCCCAGAGGCCTCATCCTGCTCCTTCTCAATCAGACCTTCCCTCAAAGGTAACTTCTATTCAAACTTCTAACACTGTTAATTAGTTGTGTCTGTCTTCTGCTCTTCATTTAAATGGAATAAAGCACAATATTCTTTTCCTTTGACTTATTTCATTCAATATATCTAGTGAAATGCATCTGTGTTTTGCTTGAAGTAATAGCTTGTTCCTTCTCATTACTATGCAATATTTTGTTCTTTAACTATATCCAGATTATTTATCCCTTCAAATATTAATGGACATGGCTTTTGTTTAATCCAAATAGTCTTTCTATGAACATTCTTTTATGTAATTTTGGAGAAATTGTCAAAGCCAAACACTTCTGCATGACATATGTCTACTAATGGAGTTGCTGGTGATAGGATATGCATATATCATCTTTACTAGATAGTACTATACAGTATTCCATATTTTTGTACCAATTTACACTCCCACCAGCAGTGCATAAAAGTTCCTGTTGCTCCACAGCCTTGCTGCCATTTGATACTGACAATTGTTTTCATTTGAGCCATTCTGGCGTATGTGTGTAGCAGAATCTCATGGTGACTTTAATATATATTTTCCTGATGATTAATAAAATTGAACATCTTCTTCATGTTATTGGAATGAGGATTTCTTCAATTGTGAAGGGCCTGTTCAAGTCTTTAGCTATTTGAGAGGGGAGTTTTCTGTCTTTTCCTTTTGATTTGTGGGAGTTCTTTAGTATATTTTAGACAGGAGTTCTTTAACAGATGTATATTTCAGAAAATATACCTCCTCCTCACTTGGTCTTCCTTCAGTTGGTGCTTTGCCATCTCAATCCCTCATAGCATCTTTTTTTTTTTCTTTTACTCTGTATGACTTTTTCTATATATTTCTCTATTTAATATTTTCCATGTATTTTGAATGATATAAAATTACCTTTTAAAAATTGAGCATAACACATAGACAGAGAAGCACATGTAAATATTTAACTCAAATTTTCACACACTGGACAAAACCATGGGCTCAGACCCCAGATAAAAGACAGAACACTATGAGTAAATCATGTCTCCTTTGCATCCCTTTCTAGTCACAGGCTTCCAAAGGTAACCACTAACATTACTTCTCAATCCATGGAGTAATTTTTGTGTTTTTGAACGTAATATAAATGAAATGAAACTTTTTTTATTTTCTTCTTTTTTTGGGGGGTAGAAATGTAGTCTGACTTCCTTTGTTCAATAATAGGTATTGTTGTTTATAGCAATTCTTTTATTGATAAATAGAATTCTCTTGTATGAATTCCATAATTTATATGTTCATTCTACATTTGATGGGTATTTTGATAATTTATATGATGTAGCTATTGCAGATAGCATGGCTATGAACAATCAGTCTTTTTACCAATCGACACTCCCACCAGCAGTTTTTGGAGACATTTTAGAAAGTCAGCCAAGATCAGAAGAACTACAAAACTCATTAGCAGACTTGTAAGCTAAACAAATGTTATTGCTTTGAGCCATTGAATTTCAGGGTCGTTTGTTAAACATCATTATTGTCACAATTTATAACTCATATGCCTGCATTCTTGGATTACCCTTAGTTGATTATACTATATTAGCCTTTTATATATCACTGAATTCAAGTGGATAATATTTAGATCAAGATTTTTGTACCTGTCTTCATTAGGGATGTTGGCTTTTAAATTCCCCTTTATTTTGTAATATTCTTATTAAATTTTAATATCAAATAATGCTGGTAAACAAATTGACAAGAGAATTTTCCCATTCACCCCCACCTCTGAATATTTTCTCTCCCTAATCTCTGGTGGAGAGTGTGAGAAATTGTTACTCCTTCTTTAAATGTTAGGGAGAATTCACTAGTAAAGCCTCCTAGGCCTTGAGATTTTATAACGGAAGGGCTTTAAATACTAGATTCAATTTATTTAATACATATGGGATTATTTGTATCTTTTATTTCTCCTTGTTTCAGTTTGGCAATTAGGAAACTTCTAAAAATGTGTCAATCTCACCAAAATTTTCAAAGTTATTCATGTGAAATCTTTAATAATATCCCTTTATTATCTGTTAATATATGCAATATCTGTAATGATGTCCTCATTTTAATATCTGGATATTAGGGGATTTTCCCATCTCCCTTTTTTTTTTTTTTTTTTTTTTTAGGCATGTGGGATCTTCCTGGACCAGGGCACGAACCCGTGTCCCCTGCATCTCAACCCCTGCGCCACCAGAGAAGCCCCCCATCTCTTCTTTGATCAGCTTAGCTAGAAGTCTATTAATTGTCTTAGTCTGTTCTAAGAACAATTTTTGTTTTTTTATTTTTGTATTAATAAATTTATTTTCTACTTTATTAATTTCTTCACATTATTTTTATGATTTCCTTCACTTTCTTGGGGTTAATTTTTTCTTCAGTTTCTTGGATTTGGACACTTAGGTAATTGATTTTCAGCCTGTCATATTTTCTAATATATGCACTTTGACTATAAATTTCACCCTTAGCACAGCTTTAGCTGTATTTCACACAGTTTGATGGCTGTACTTTCACCATTATTCAGTTCAGAATGCATTCTAATATTCTTTGTTTTTTCTTCTTTGACATTTGGATTATTTAGACACATTGCTGAATTTTCAAAGAGTGAGAATTTTCTAGTGATGTTTGTTTTTAATTTTTTACTTCATTCTACTGTTGTCAGAGAACATGTTCTGAATGATTTAACTATCCTTGTTCTGTGTTCCAAGCAGAGGACAGTTTCAAAGTATAAAACTATCATGCCGTCTTGGCTGGTTTTCAGATTGTGAGACATTGGGTCTTGTGGTTTTCCAAGTCACCTGGGAGTCAAAAAAAAAAAAAAAAAAGACACAGGCTGAATTCTATTCTACCCCCTGCTCTACTTCACTTTATCTAGAGCAGTTCCACTTTGGCTTATTTATTAGGTGTTATATTAAAAGGTTTTTGTTTAAAAAACAATTTGACTGTTTATAATCCAGTAAACTTGAATATCTTGCCATTCTTCCAATTTTGGAATACCATTATTCTATGTATTTTGCTATTAGCAAAACCCCAAATCACCCTGTAAGGGTCAGCATGACCTTGTCAGGTTAACATGGCACCATAACCTTCACAAAGTGGCTCCATTAAATTGATCCAGTTACATTATTATTATGTTAATTTACATATATAATCTATGTGTGAATGATCAGACAGGGATCTGCTAAATTTAGTAAAGATCAATAGTCAGTTATCAATTACTCTAAAATTATAATTGAACATCTAAAAGATGTTCATCCCATCCTAGGAATCAACAAAGTGCAAATTAAACCAATAGTGTTAAATGGTTTTCTTTATCAGAATGGCATAGATTAAGTATTTTATACACTTGGTGGGAATCCATATGAAAAATTATTTGGCTTCTATATTTTTTGTTTAAGGAAAAAGGTGGACTAAAGTCAGATATCACAAACTCAAATATCTGCAGGAGCCAAGAAGGGGAAATCACGTTGGCATTACTCTTTCCATGGCAGCATTCAACTGTAAAAGCCTCCTACAAAGTTTCTGAGAGTGTGACTAAGAAAAGTGAGTCCAGCCAAGATTCGTTTCAAATATAAAGACGACAATTAGATATATTCAAAGATGAAGCATTTTAGCACCCAGCAACACTTCTTATCACAAACAAATACACGTATGCTTGATGACAAATTCAGCGAACGAAAGAATGAAGCAAAAAATTTAAATCAGAACTGAAAGAGGCACAGTAAAAATATTAGTGTGTATACTGAATTCTTTTAAAACTAAAACTAATATGAGCAATTATGTAAATTGTATTTACATAACAGATTACGCATATGACAAAATATAATAAAAATAATAATAAAGATAATAAAATTACATTTAAAATTAAAGAAGCAGAGGTTGTAGGAGAAGGAATGAGATTGCTCTTTTTCCAGACGTTAAAATTAAAGAAGCAGAGGTTGTAGGAGAAGGAATGAGATTGCTCTTTTTCCAGACGCACAGGTTCAGCGGCCATGGCTCACGGGCCCAGCCGCTCCGCGGCATGTGGGATCCTCCCGGACCGGGGCATGAACCCGTGTCCCCTGCATTGGCAGGCGGACTCTCAATCACTGCGTCACCAGGGAAGCCCGAGATTGTTCTTTGATAGAGTTGATTAATAGGGTAAAAATTTAAGTTGATTTTAAAAAATCAAAGACAGGGCTCTTTCCTCTTCTATGTGTACAGGTTCTTGCACTGTTCTATGCCAATTGTAATTTAAATCCTACAACTAATTTCCTCCCTGCCTACCTCTCCCTTGGAGGGAACCATATTTACTGCTTTAGTTAGAGCATGAAGCTGTAGGAGGAAGAACAAGTCTTCAGACTTTCTCTTGACAGCTTCAAACTGGGGAAGCAACTTGGAAACCCTCTGCTGAAAGAAGTTCCAGCTGGGTAATTAGTACTGTGCAGCTAATAGTTTTAAAAAATATGGGATGGGGGATGAGGATCAGTGTAAGCATCTTTAACAAACTTTAACATGCTAAAATGGATTTCCAAATATGTTGCAGGTGAAATGTTTGGGGGATTTTTTTCTAAATGTGACTTAACGTATTAATGTTCTCTTTGTGTGGAGGAGGGAGCAAGATGCTGACATTCATCTAACCTGCAGCAAATGTCATTGAATTGCTGAGCTGACTTTCTTTGTGTTGAAAGGAAAGAAGAATTCCCCACAATTATTCCTCCAAGGAGCATTACATTTTCCAACTGATTAAGACAAGAAAAGACAAAGTTTCTCAAGGTTATTTTAGGAATTCACCAAAGTCTGAATAAGTATTAAGTTTTTAAGGTAATAACCTATAGTGTGTCCAGGGGTGGTTTCCAAAATTATTAATGACTAATCAGAATAGAAGGTAGACATTATTCTGTACAGGCCCATTATACCTCAATATTAGCCCTGGTTGAGTCTTTTGTTCACATACAATGTACTTCTGCATTGTTTGGGAACAGGGATATAAATCTCTGTTGGTCTCTAGATGAAGAAATTATTTATAGGCAAATTTAATGACTTTCCATAAATTCTGAACACAATCATCCTTTATTCATTTATTCATTCAACAACCAAATATTGAAGGCACTCTGTGCCAAACATTAGGGCTACAGAGATAAACAAAAAAGACTACACCCCTGCTCTCAGAAGTTGATTTTCTAAAGCAGGGGTCAGCAAACATTTTTGGCAAAGGGACAGATAATAAATGTTTTCCACTTTGTCAGACATTCAGTATCTTTCACCACTATTCAACCCCTCTGTTGTAACATAAAAACAGCCATAGATAATACATAAACAAATGAGCATGGCTGTGTTCCAATGAAATTTTATTTATGGACACTGAACGTTGAATTTCACCTAACTTTCACATGCCACAAAATAGTGTTTTTCTTATGATTTCTTTCTATTTGAAAATGTAAAAGCTATTCTTAGCTGGTAGGTTGTACCAGAACAGTGGCCAGCCAGATTGGGAGTATGGGCTGTAGTGCGCAGGTACCTGATCTGGAGGTTTAACAGTGAAGGGATCGAATCATTAGGGGCAGTTGGTTGCTAGTGAAAATGGAGTGATAAATTAAAAACTGGCATAGATGACCATGTGCCCACTGGTGTGTGAATTAGAGAATCTTATGTTTGGAAGAAATCTCAGAGTCTTTGTTGGCCTTGAATAACCTTCACAGAGTATTTGCTTCCCCTACAGGACATTCCCAAAAGGTAAAGAGCCCTTGTTTGAGCACCTTCAATGGTAGGACATTGGCAGTTTCCCGAGACAGCCTATTTTATTGTTGGACAGATAATTTTCATTAAATTTGTACTTTTATTGAGTACAAATATTCATATACATGTAATAAGGACTCTGAGTCCCAGTAAATTTAGCTCAACTAGTATTCCTAGTCTGTCCTCTTTGGCAGGCCTCAGGAAATAAATATAAGCAACTTTTCCACATGACTTAATTTACAGACAGCTATCCCATCGCTTGTAATTCTTTGTATTAATTATATTGTTTGCTCACTTTTGGTCCAAGAGTTTGGTTCCTCTAACTGGAAGTTTAGAAAGGTGTGGTTCTGGGGTTCTCTCTGATTCCTTTATATACTCAGCATTAGAACATTTGTTTCCAGCACAGAGAAAATTAAGAAGGATAGGGAGAAGAAAACCAGATTGTTTCCTTTTAAAGTGGCAACCCAAAACATATTTGCACAATAATGGCAATTTGTGCCAATGTGCCCTATTAAAATTAATTTGCTTATGTGATAAGGCTTTTGGAACATGGGACCTAGCTTAGTTTCACCTTGACAAAAAGAGCTAATCTCAAATGGGCATTATCTTCCTTGCAAAATAAATATTGCCCGAGCTAGCATTCTAACCTTTCTTCTGTTTTCTTATCTTTATTCAAATATAAGGCAACTGGTTGAAATCAGCTTAATAACAGAAGTTGCATTCAAATGGACCAAAATACTAGGGTAAAATCCATGCTGTGTGTGTGTGTGTGTGTATGTAATTACACCTATAGCACTATATCATAACCTCTGGGCATGGCATTATACTAGGAATACAAGAGATTTTGGAATCAGACAGACTATAGCAAAGAACAGCTTCATCACATGATATTTGGCTAACTTCAGGCAAGTTACATCTCAGAGCAACTTTAAGTCTTACGTTGTTCATTTGTAAACTGAAAGTAATAATACACATTTTATAGCATTAAATGAAAAATGTTAGCAAACTGTTAAACAGAATGTCTGGTACTGAAATATTATTCTCTTCTGCTTCCTTTCAACCTCCACCAAATTGCTTCTAAAGTTAATAATCGGCAAATTGGGAGTGAGAGGTGGAAAAAAAAAAAAAGATGAGATAGACACTGAAAAATTCAAAAGGAGAAAATCTCAGTAGGAAATACAAATACATCATCCAACCACTTTGCTCTCTGGTTTCTTATATAAAAACCTTTCCCTAGAGTAATTAAAATATGATTGTAATATGAATAAATACTTGGTTAAAAGGAAAATCCCTTTCTCATTTGGAGGTGATTATAAGGAAACAAGCTGGTGTGGTCCTCATTTAAAATGTAAATGTTGCTTGAAGGATATGAGATTATCTCAAAGTTGGGCACTGAGACATTTGGATAATAGCTAACACTTTTATAGCACTTTACTGGTACCTTTAGACTGTGTGCTTTATATCTATCAACTTCTTTAATCCTCACAACCAAACTCGAGGTGCTATTATTATTTCCATTTACAGATGGAGAAACTGAGATGGGTGAGACCCACAATGAGTTAGTGGTAGATTCAAGATATGATTCCAGGCTGGCTGGCTGTGGTTTACAATGACCCTCCTGTGTTCTGAAATGCACTCCTCCTCTCTCCACTGCCCTTCATCTTTCTCTCTATTTTATTGGGAGAAAAAGTGAGCAGTACTTTAAACCGGATGAACAGAAGTCTTAAACCCATAGCCTCTAAGGCCCAACAGGTGACATGAATGAGAGATGCAGGTCATACAAGGAGGTCCATAGACAATGTCATGTATAGGGAGCAGCCAATACCTAGCTCAAATTAAGTTTTTTTCAACATTTAGCAAATATTTGCCAGTCTCCTAGGCACTGAGACTTCCATGGTTAAGAAAATAAAACCCTTCTGTCTTGGGTTGAATAGTGTCCTCCCCAAAATTCATGTCCACCCAGATCCTCAGAAGGTAAATTTATTGGGAGCTAGCATCTTTGTAGTTGTAATTAAGGTAAGGATCAAGATGTGACCATACTAGATTAGGGTGGGTTCTAAATCCAATGACAGTGTCCTCATAAGGGACGGAAAGGGACATACAAACACACAGGGAGAAGAGAGCACTGCGAAGATGGAGGCAGAAGTTGGAGTGATGTGTCCATAAGCCAGGAACACCAAGAGCTGCTGGTAGCCACTATGGACCAGATTCTCCCCCAAACCCTTCAGAAGGAGTCAACACTGCTGACACCTTGATTACAACTTCTGACCTCCAGAATGATGAGGAAAAATTTCTGTTGTTTTAAGCCACAAGTTTGTGGTAATTTGTGGCAGAAGTCCTAGGAAACAAATACATTCCACCCTTGCTGATGTGCATTCTAGTAGGGGAAAGAGAAAATACATAAATAAGTACATAATATAACACAGTCCTGAGTGCTTCTTATCATTGTACAAAAATACTGAAGGACTGAACATTTCTACCTAGCTCCCTGCTCACTAAACCCAAACTGACCCACAAGAACTATTAAACTTCAGCCCTAGTCTTGCCATCCCTACATCTTGTCCCAAGAGCAGGACAATCTTATTTTCCTCAGTGAAAACTACCTGGAACAAATATGAACACTCACTGACCTTCCCTGATTTCCTTATAAACTCTTCAAACTACTGGTATTCTGCGGAATAGTCATCTTGAGTTGTTCCCATATCGAAGATTTTAATAAAGGCTTGAGCTATCAATTTTGATTGGCTTTCTCCTTCCATGTCTTAGAATGGAAGGGACCTTAGAAATCTTACTCCATCCCCATTGTGGAGCAGCCATGATGTCATTGGAAGGGATAATGACTGGTTAGCAATAAAATCACGAGCCTTATTCTATCACATACAAACTGTGTGAACTTACATCATTCCACCATTCTGTCAGTTTCTTCATCTGTAAAATGGGAAGGAATTAGAATAAGTGACCTCAAAAGCCCTTTCCAGTCTTAGTCTTGTATGCCTTTTTGGGTACAGCTGCGTGAGAACAAGAGTCAACCAGTTGGATATCCTGTGGCTTAAAAATATTTAAAGCCCAAATCAAGACCAACAAGCATTTCACTGTTATTCAATACATTAAAGGCCATTTAATCCCAAATTTTATAAATCAGCAAATGTCTCATCTGTACCTCATCTAGGATGTGTTGCTTTTTTCAGCCATATGACGAAGAAGTTATTTATTCATGAGGTTCTATTCATGCCCACTGTTGATTACATAATTTGACCTCCTCTACGAAATTTTGTCTCACCTCTCCTGTCCAGAACAATCCCTCTCTTCTGCAAACTGTTACCACTGACAGGTACGACTAAGTGTCCCTGTGCATGACACTTAAATTTTTCAGCTGGGCTACAATTTCTTGAATAATAGGAGTCCAGTAATTTTACGTTCTATAACTATGATTTTTCGAGAGAAACCAGAGATTTAGATTTATTTGTAAGATCTTCTTACTTTTATTTATTTATTTATTGCTGTACGCGGGCCTCTCACTGTTGTGGCCTCTCCCACCGTGGAGCACAGGCTCCGGACGCGCAGGCCCAGTGGCCATGGCTCACGGGCCCAGTCGCTGTGCGGCACGCGGTATCCTCCCGGACCGGGGCACGAACCAACGTCCCCTGCATCGGCAGGCGGACTCCCAACCACTGCACCACCAGGGAAGCCCAGATCTTCTTATTTTTAAATGTTAGCAGTTAAATCAAACATTTTCAAAACACCGTGTGGCCATGTAACATATTGACAAGACAAATTTACTTCATGGGCTGAGTTTGAGACCTCTGAAAGACAGAATCCCTAAAAATTTGAAGATTATGTTTTGGGAAGTGAGCAAGTCTCTGGAACAAACACCCATTCAATAACTCAGCAAATGCCTCCAATTCCCACATCTGTAACAAAGTGGGAGACTCTTCAATATTTAACAAAATATTTTTCTAGAGTCTGTTTGCCAAATATTATTCCTGCCCTCAAGAAACCAACAGTTTTATTCAAGAGCAAGTTTTTAAAAGCAAGTACTAACACATATCTATCACATATAAACAAAGTTCCATAGATCCTAAATAAAATGTGAAACGAACAGAACACTGTGATTAAGTTGATTAACGATGTTTTATCCCAGAGGTGCAAGGTTGGCTCAACATTACAAAATGTGGGGCGTTCCCTTGTGGCCTAGTGGTTAGGATGCTAGGTTTTCACTACCATGGCCTGGGTTCAATCCCTGGTTGGGGAACTGAGATCCCACAGGACACAAGGTGTGACTAAAAAAAAAAAAAAGAAAGAAAAGAAAATCTGGTCTCATAATTTGTTATATTAAAAAAAGAAAGAGAAAAATGAAGACTGTGATCCTATCCAATAGAAGCTGAATTTTAAAAATAAAATTTGGTATTAACTCCTGTTACATCTGTAGGTAAATAGAAAGAAACCTCTTACAGAAGATAATGTATCATCAGAAATAAATAATAAACTTATTTAGTGGTTTAAAACTATAAGAATTCTCATTAAAATCAGACATAACACAGAAATACCTACACTCTCTACTGTTATTCAACTTAAAATTACAGCAAAACTTATATAAGTAAATTAAAAAGAAGCATACAATAGTATTATGAGCATAAAATAAAATCTGAAAAATAAATATGCTTCTTCTGAATAGAAGCTTAAACACTGTAAAGATGCCAAATATTCCTAAATTAGCATACACATTCAACACAGTCACAGTGAGATTGCTAAGGCCTATGTTTTTAGTTTGCATTAGTGAGAGGGGAGCTTGACAAAGATAGTAAAATTTCACTGGATAGAATACAAGCATTAAAATAGATGAGAAAATTTTTTTTTTCATGTTGAGATAATTTTAAGTTTACAAAAGAGTTGCAAAAATAGTGGTGTTTTTCCTTTATAGCCTTCATATCCAGTTTTCTCTTACATTAACATCTTATATAGCCATAGAAGAGTTACCAAAACTAAGAAATTAACCATGTTATAATATTATTAACTAAATTTTCAGAATGTATTCAGATTTGACCAGTTTTTCAACTAACAAACTTTGGCTCTTTCAGGACCCCACATTGCATTTATGTGGATGTGTCTTTAGTTTCTTCCAATATATGACAGTTCCTAAGTCTTTCCTTATCTTTTGTGACCTTGACAGTTTTGTAGACTACTGGTTAGTTATTAGAATGTTCCTTAATTTGGGTTTGTCTGATGTTTTCCATGATTAGATTGAGGATATGCATTAATGGGAAGGATGCTTCAGAGGTGATTTGCACTTCTCTGTGTGTCATATTGGGGTATGTGATGTTGACATGGATTATTGGTGATGTGAAATTTCATCACTTGGGTAAGTGCTATCTGCCAGGATTCTCTACTATAAATTTATTATTTGCCTCCTTCAGTTACTAAATATTTGGGAGGAGATACTTTGAGACTATGCAAATATTCTATTTCTGCTTAAATTTGGCTTACTAATTTTAGCACTCCTTGATAGATCTAGGCAAACCATTTTGAAACAGAATATTTAAACATCAAGACTTGCCTAATCAGATTATAAATGGCTGTATAGCTTATATGATTTAAAGAAGTATGAAGAATAGACAAATAGATTAGTGGATAAGAAAAGAGAGCCCAATAAAAAGTCCAAGTGTATATGCAAATATAGGCATAATAAACACTGAGGGAAGGATGTATTATTCAATAAATTATGTGGAGATAATTGGCTAACCATTTGAAGGAAAATAAAGTTAGATCTCTATTTTATGTATGCACAAATATGTATTCCAAATATGTAAATATAAAATTAGATCTATAAATGTGCTAGGATAAAGTACTGGAGAATAGTAATATAATCTTGAAAAGGGGAAATCTTTGCCAAGCATGATTCAAAACTAAAAGCCTTAAATGGAAAAGCCGACAGATTTGACTGCATAGAAGTTTAAACATTTATCCAGTGAAACATATTATAAACAAATACTTTTTTTAAAAAAAAGGAACAGAGTGGGAAGTGTGTGTATGTCTGTGTGTGTTGTGTGTGTGTATCTGAGAG
Source organism: Neophocaena asiaeorientalis asiaeorientalis (assembly GCF_003031525.2). Classification (NCBI taxonomy): domain Eukaryota; kingdom Metazoa; phylum Chordata; class Mammalia; order Artiodactyla; family Phocoenidae; genus Neophocaena; species Neophocaena asiaeorientalis. The sequence continues at coordinate 1,997,901 of NW_020174560.1, forward strand.
CTCTTACAAATCAATGTAGAATAACAACAAACCACACAAAAAAAATAGGCAGGAGTCATAATCAGGAATGTAAAAAAATACATATGCCATACATATACAGATTTCATTGTAGAATTACTTGAAATATCAAAAACTGGAAACAAATATCAACCTGTAGATGCATGGTTAAATCAACTATAGTATAGTCATACAAAGGGTTAACTACACAGCTGTTAAAAAATAATATGAATGTTCTATGTGTTCTGACATCCAGGAACCATAACTTAATTAAAGTAAAAGTAGAGTCAGACTGGGAAACGATACACCAAAAACTCACGAAAAAAATGTCCATTTATTTTAGTGATTACAGAAACTAAAGACAGAGCAATGAGAATGCAATAGAATCACCTCTCTCTTTCTCGCTCTCTCTCATTCAGACCCTTTTACTAAATTATCCCACCTCTGTTGTTTTTATCTTATGGAAATAATAAGGATGTGACAAAATTTATGCTCACAGGTTTTCATTAAAGTATCATCAAAAGTGGTAAAACCAATAGCTAGTGGGAAGCAGTCACATAGCACAAGGAGATCAGTTCTATGCTTTGTGACCACCTACAGGGGTGGGATAGGGAGGGTGGGAGGGAGGGAGATGTAAAAGGGAAAAGATATGGAGATATATGTATATGTACAGCTGATTCACTTTGTTATAAAGCAGAAACTAACACACCATTGTGAAACAAATATACTCCAATAAAGGTGTTAAAAAAAAAGTGCAATGTTCCACATTTGGGGAACTTATAAGTAATATAAATATAATGTGAAATTAAAAAAGCAAAAGAGGTACATATGTGTAGTATGCTCTCAACTTAGTAAAAATGCATAGAAAAAAGGGAGAGAAATTGTTCTATGTTTTAAAAAGTTTATTTCCTTCAGATCAGAAATTCCAAACCTGGGAATCTGAATTTTCTCATCCAAAGGGTAGACATTATTGAAGCATTATTTGCTGCAGCATTATTTGTTACATCTAAAACACTGGAAACTAAATAAATAACCAGAAATTCGGGAACTGTTAAGATAAAATTTGACACATTCATATGATGGATTATTTTTCGGCTATTAGAAATAATATTAAAAAAGAATTTTAAGGGACATGCAAAAATACAGTGTCATATAAAAAGCTGGAAATAGAAAGGTAGCTGGTCTTAACTGTAAAAATATATGCTTTAGAAGAAATTCAATAAGAGGTAAGAAGAAAATGTACTTGTTTTTCTTTGTGGTGGGTTTATGGGCAATCTCGACATTTTCCTTTACCCTTCAATTTGCACATTTTCTCCTATGAGTATGTGTCAATATTAATCTCAGCAAATAACATTTGTTTTAAAAACAAGAAAAAGTATGAGGAATAGGTGTTTTTCAGAAGGGAGTTCTATTCAATAGTATCACTAGCTTCCCCAAAAACAAAGTGAGGCAGCAAAAAATTGGCCTTTAAACTTGAACAACCCATAGATCTGAGAGAAAGTGAAGGGCAGACCTTTAACTGTTGATTTTCCTCTAGCTGAGGGATGAGGCATACAGTAAAAATAATGTTAGGGATAGACGGATAATTGGTGCCTTGAGGTCTGCACTGTACTGCTTTGAAAGAAAAAATTGTGATAATAATATTTCTGAGTCAGTCAGACACAGACCTCTTGGTGTGAATAAAAACCTAAGAGAAGTGCATGTTAGAAAGCCAAAGGAGGGAGGGGAGAAGATGGCAGAAGAGTAAGACGTGGAGATCACCTTCCTCCCCACTGATACATCAGAAATACATCTACACGTGGAACATCTCCTACAGAACCCCTACTGAATGCTGGCAGAAGACCTCAGACCTCCCAAAAGGCAAGAAACTCACCACGTACCTGGGTAGGGCAAAAGAAAAAAAGAAAAAACAGAGACAGAAGAATAGAGACGGGAATGTGCACCAGTGGGAGGGAGCCATGAAGGAGGAAAGGTTTCCACACACTAGAAGCCCCTACGCAGGCCGAGACTGCGGGTGGCAGAGGGGTGGAGCTTTGGAGCCATGGAGGAGAGCACAGCAACAGGGGTGTGGAGGGCAAAGCGGAGAGATCCCCGCACAGAGGATCGGTGCCGACCAGCACTCACCAGAGCGAGAGGCTTCTCTGCTCAACCGCTGGGGCGGGTGGGGCTGGGAGTTGAGGCTCAGGCTTCAGTCGCAGTGCAGGGAGAGGACTGGGGTTGCCGGCATGAACACAGCCTGCGGGGGTTAGTGCACCACGGCTACCCGGGAGGGAGACCGGGGAAAAGTCTGGACCTGCCGAAGAGGCAAAAGACTGTTTCTTGCCTCTTTGTTTCCTGGTGCGCGAGGAGAGGGTATTAAGAGCGCTGCTTAAAGGAGCTCCAGAGATGGGCTGGAGCTGCGGCTATCAGCACGGACCACAGAGACGGGCATGAGACATTAAGGCTGCTGCTGCCACCAGCAAGAAGCCTGTGTGTGAGCACAGGTCACTCTCCACACCTCCCTTCCGGGGAGCCTGTGCAGCCCACCACTGCCAGGGTAGCGGGATCCAGGGACAACTTCCCCAGGAGAACGCATGGTGCGCCTCAGGCTGGTGCAACGTCACGCCGGCCTCTGCCACTGCAAATGCGCCTCACACTCCATATGCCTCCCCCCGCCCAGCTTGAGTGAGCCAGAGCCCCCGAATCAGTTGCTCCTTTAACCCCATCCTGTCTGAGAAAAGAACAGACGCCCTCCAGTGACCTACACGCAGAGGCGGAGCCAAATCCAAAGCTGAATCCCGGCAGCTGTGAGAACAAAGAAGAGAAATGGAAATCTCTCCCAGCAGCCTCGGGAGCAGCGGATTAAATCTCCACAATCAACTTGATGTACCCTGCATCGGTGGAATTCATGAATGGACAACGAATCATCCCAAATTGAGGAGGTGGACTTTGAGAGCAAGATTTATTATTTTTTCCCCTTTTCTTCTTTTTGTGAGTGTGTATCTGTATGCTTCTGTGTGAGATTTTGTCTGTATAGTTTTGCTTTCACCATTTGTCGTACGGTTCTATCCATCCATTTTTGTTTTGTTTTGTTTTACCTTTTACAAATATTTTTTTCTTAATAATTATTTTCTTATTTTAATAATTTTATTTTATTTTACCTTACTTTCTTTTCTTTTATCCTCTTTCTTTCTTTCTTTCTTTCTTTCTACTTTTTCTCCCTTTTATTCTGACACACGTGGATGAAAGGCTCTTGGTGCTGCAGCCAGTAGTCCATGCTGAGCCTCTGAGGTGGGAGAGCCAACTTCAGGACACTGGTCCAAAAGAGACCTCCCAGCTCCACATAATATCAAACGGTGAAAATCTCCCAGAGATCTCCATCTTAACACCAACACCCAAATACACTCAACGACCAGCAAGCTACAGTGCTGGACACCCTATGCCAAACAACTAGCAAGACAGGAACACACCACCACCCATTAGCAGAGAGGCTGCCTAAAACCATAATAAGTCCACAGACACCCCAAAACACACCACCAGATGTGGACCTGCCCACCAGAAAGGCAAGATACAGCCTCATCCACCAGAACACAGACACTAGTTCCCTCCACCAGGAAGCCTACACAACCCACTGAACCAACATTAGCCACTGGGGACAGACACCAAAAACAATGGGAACTATGAACCTGCAGCCTGCAAAAAGGAGACCCGAAACACAGTAAGATAAGCAAAAAGAGAAGACAGAAAAACATACAGCAGATGAAGCAGCAAGATAAAAACCCACCAGACCTAACAAATGAAGAGGAAATAGGCAGTCTACCTGAAAAAGAATTCAGAATAATGATACTGAAGATGATCCAAAATCTTGGAAATAGAATAGAAAAATGCAAGAAATATTTAACAAGGACCTAGAACTAAAGATGAAACAAGCAATGATGAACAACACAATAAATGAAATTTAAAATACTCTAGAAGGGATAAATAGCAGAATAACGGAGGCAGAAGAATAGATAAATGACCTGGAAGATAATATAGTGGAAATACTACTGCAGAGCAAAATAAAGTAAAAGGAATGAAAAGAACTGAGGACAGTCTCAGAGACCTCTGGGACAACATTAACCACACCAACATTCGAATTATAGGGGTTCTAGAAAAAGAAGAGAAAAAGAAAGGGACTGAGAAAATATTTGAAGAGATTATAGTTGAAAACTTCCCTAATATGGGAAAGGAAATAGTTAATCTAGTTCAGGAAGCACAGAGAGGCCCATACAGGATAAATCCAAGGACAAACACGCCAAGACACATATTAATCAAACTGTCAAAAATTAAATACAAAGAAAACATATTAAAAGCAGCAAGGGAAAAACAACAAATAACACACAAGGGAATCCCCATAAGGTTAACAGCTGATCTTTCAGCAGAAACTCCGCAAGCCAGAAGGGACTGGCAGGACATATTTAAAGTGATGAAGGAGAAAAAACCTACAACGAAGACTACTCTACCCAGCAAGGATCTCATTCAGATTTGATGGAGATATTAAAACCTTAACAGACAAGCAAAAGCTGAGAGAGTTCAGCACCACCAAACCAGCTTTACAACAAATGGTAAAGGAACTTCTCTAGGCAAGAAACACAAGAGAAGGAAAAGACCTACAATAACAAACCCAAAACAATTAAGAAAATGGGAATAGGAACATACATATTGACAATTACCTTAAATGTAAATGGATTAAATGCTCCCACCAAAAGACACAGACTGGCTGAATGGATAGAAAAACAAGACCCATATATATGCTATCTAAAAGAGACTCACTTCAGACCTAGAGACACATACAGACTGAAAGTGAGGGGATGGAAAAAGATATTCCATGCAAATGGAAACCAAAAGAAAGCTGGAGTAGCAATTCTCATATTATGCAAAATAGACTTTAAAATAGAGACTATTAGAAGAGACAAAGAAGGACATTACATAATGATCAAGGGATTGATCCAAGAAGAAGATATAACAATTGTAAATATTTATGCACCCAACATAGGAGCACCTCAATACATAAGGCAAATACTAACAGCCATAAAAGGGGAAATCGACAGTAACACATTCATATTACGGGACTTTAACACCCCACTTTCACCAATGAACAGATCATCCAAAATGAAAATAAATAAGGAAACACAAGCTTTAAATGATACATTAAACAAGGTGGACTTAATTGCTATATAAAGGACATTCTATCCAAAAACACCAGAATACACAGTTTTCTCAACTGCTCATGGAACATTCTCCAGGATAGACCATATCTTGGGTCACAAATCAAGCCTTGATAAATTTTAAAAAATTGAAATTGTATCAAGTATTATTTCCGACCACACACTATGAGACTAGATATCAATTACAGGAAGAGATCTGTAAAAAATACAAACACATGGAAGCTAAACAATACACGATTTAATGACGAAGTGATCACTGAAGAAATCAAAGAGGAAATCAAAAATACCTAGAAACAAATGACAATGGAGACACGATGACACAATACCTATGGGATGCAGCAAAAGTGGATCCAAGAGGGAAGTTAATAGCAATACATTCCTACTTAAGAAACAAGAAACATCTCAAATAAACAACCGAACTTTGCACCTAAAGCAACTAGAGAAAGAAGAACAAAAAAAACCCAAAGTTAGCAGAAGGAAAGAAATCATAAAAATCAATGTATGTGAACACAAAAGACCCCGAATAGCCAAAGCAATCTTGAGAACGAAAAACAGAGCTGGAGGAATCAGGCTCCCTGACTTCAGACTATACTACAAAGTTACAGTAATCAAGACAGTATGGTACTGGCAGAAAAACAGAAATATAGATCAAAGGAACAGGATAGAAAGCCCAGAGATAAACCCACGCACATATGGTCACCTCATCTTTGATAAAGGAGGCAGGAGTGTACAGTGGAGAAAGGACAGCCTCTTCAATAAGTGGTGCTGGGAAAACTTGACAACTACATGTAAAACTATGAGATTAGATCACTCCCTATCACCATACAAAAAAATAAGCTCAAAATTGATTAAAGACCTAAATGTAAGGCCAGAAACTATCAAACTCTTAGAGGAAAACATAGGCAGAACACTCTATGACATAACTCACAGCAAGTTTTTGACCCACCTCCTAGAAAAATAGAAGTAAAAATAAAACAATGTAAGTGTCCATCATTGGATGAATGGATAAAGAAGATGTGGCACATATATACAATGAAATATTACTCAACCATAAAAAGAAATGAAATTGAGCTATATGTAATGAGGTGGATGGACCTAGAGTCTGTCATACAGAGTGAAGTAAGTCAGCAAGAGAAAGACAAATACCATATGCTAACACATATATATGGAATTTAAGAAAGAAAAATGTCATGAAGTACCAGGCATAAGACAGGAATAAAAGCAGACCTACTAGAGAATGGACTTGAGGACATGGGGAGGGAGAAGGGTAAGTTGTGACAAAGTGAGAGAGTGGCATGGACATATATACACTACCAAACTTAGAATAGATAGCTAGTGGGAAGCAGCCGCATAGCACAGGGAGATCAGCTTGGTGCTTTGTGACCACCTAGAGGAGTGGGATGCGGAGGGTGGGAGGGAGGGAGACGCAAGAGGGAAGAGTTATAGGAACATATGTATATATATAACTGATTCACTTTGTTTTAAAGCAGAATCTAACACACCATTGTAAAGCAATTCTACTCCAATAAAGATGTAAAAAACAAATAAATAAAGCCAAAGGATGAGAAAACAGCCTACAATTCAATGAGGTTGAGCATAGGGTTTTGTTTGTTTGTTAATTTTAAACCTGATTAAAAGAGAAGTCTGCAAAGTCCCTATAGAAGCGGGTGATGTCTCACTTTTCTAAAAAATGATTCTAGAGTTCCTTAAGGGCAAGCTTTATTGATTCACATAAATGTTCACTTTTTAATCATTAAGACTGTCAAGAAGAACTAGATGGAATAAGGAACAGTTAAGGTGGGGGAGAATCACTGCCAAATTTCAGACCCTCAGAAGTGAAGACAAATGAGAATAGAAATCAGTAGGATTAGATATGTAAACACTCGTTTATAGACATTTCTTTGGGAATTCAGCTGCAGGGACCCTGCAAAGTAGATTGATTCTGAGTTACTTATGAGAATATGATCAGTTAGTAGAAGCTTCAAAGTGTCAGTATTCCATTTCAAGGTAAAGGTAATTTTTTCTAGCCATTAAAAATATATTCAACGGCTTTGGTTACCTTCTGCACCCATGAGAGATCATGCCATTGCAACTGGGTGGATGAAACTCCCATACCACATAATATTTGGTCACCTCACCATCCCATGCGTTTCTCCTTCAGTATTCTGATCTAGCTAATGGCATCACTACACACTGCCCATTTGCCTAAATTGGGAGGCGAAAGGGCATTTTTGTCTTATTCCACCTTCTTATAGAAAATTGGGTACCAATGAAAACTTTAGGAAATGCATGTATTAGTCCAAGAATTTCCCAGTCAATCCACTCCTGCACTGCCATGCCCTTCAGGCTCTTGTCATCTTCCACCGACCTATCACAATAGCCTTCTTATTAGCCTCCAATGCTGTTATTCTTACTCACCCAACCTTATTGAGAGAAAGATTATCTCGGGTTTGTAGCTCAGAGCCTCACACTTTGTAGGTGCTCAGTAAATATTTGGTGGATGAATGAATGGATAAGTACATCTAATGAATAATAAAATGCCAATCAAATGATGCCTTCCCCTGCTTAAAGCCCCCCATCTCCACTCCCTTTATGTATGTGTTAAAGCTAAAATCCTCTAACTTGATCTGGCTCTGTGTTATTGTGATTTATAATAACATATACAGACCTTCCTCAATTTACAAAGGGGTTCCATCCTGATAAGTCAAAAATGCATTTAATTACCTAACTTACCAAACATCCTAGCTTAGCCAAGACTACTTTAAACATGCTCAGAACACTTCCATTAACCTATAGTTGGGGAAAATCATCTAACACAAAGCCTATTTTATAATAAAGTATTGAATATCTCATGTAATTTATTGAATACTCTACTGAAAGTGAAAAACAGAATGGTTGTCAATGTATCAGTTGTTTACTGTCGTGATCCTGTGACAGGGCTGCTGCCTTGCCCAACCTCAGGAGAAGGTATAGTGCTGTGTATTGCTGGCCCGGAAAAAAATCAAATTTTGAAATTCGAAGTATAATTTCTACCAAATGCTTGTTGATTCACACCATCTTAAAGTGGAAAATCATAAGTCGGGACCCTCTGGTCTTCATCCTAGTTTCTGGCAAAGAACTCCTAAAACCCTCGGCATTTTCTAAGTGTTGAGAGGATGAAGGTGTCTTTTTTTTTGTTAATGAAGTAACTTTTGGACCCCACCTCAGGAAGGGGGCTGGTTGCCAGGAAAACTAACGGTGTGATTAGAGGGTAGTAACTTTCAGTTATAACCCCCCTGATTTCCAGAGATGGGAGAAGGGCTGGAGGTTGAATCGATTACCAGTGAACAACAATTTCATCTATCATGCCTATGTAATGAACTCTCCATAAAAACCCAAAAAGGACACTTTGGTGAGCTTCCAAGGTGAACATGTGGAGATTTGGGAAGACTGACACTTGGAGAGAACGTAAAAACTTTGGCCCTTTCCCCATATCTTGCCCTATGTAGCTCTTCCAACTGACTGTTCCTGAGTTAAATCCTTTTATAATAAATCTAGTAAGTAAAATGTTTCTCTGATTTCTATGAGCTGCTCTAGCAAACAAATCAACCCCAAGGATGGCATCACGGGAACTTCTGATTTATAAACAGTGGGTCAGAAATGCAGGTGACAACCTGGACTTTCAACTGGCATCTGAAGCCAGTGGGTGGAGCAGTCTTGGAGAAAATAACCACTAACCTGTGGAATCTGATGCTATCTCCAGGTAAGTAGTGTCAGAATGATTTGAATTGTAGGACACCCAGCTGGTGCCCTGAGAATTGCTTGTTGGTGAGGGGAACCCACTCCACACATTGAAATTGGGTCCAGGAGACCCAAAGAGGCCCCTACAAATCTTTCTAAGTTCACTTCTTGACACTTATAGATTCTGGTGCACAGTATATCTCAAATGGTATATGCATGATATTGAGCTAGAATAGTGGTTCTCAAACCTCACGGTACATCAGAATCAGCTGGAGGGCTTGTTAAAACAGATTGATGGGTTTCACTTTCAGAGTTTATGACTCAGTAGCTCTGGAGATGAGCCTGAGAATTTGCATTTCTATCCATTTCTCATATGATGCTGATGTTGCTGGGCTAGAGAACTTCTGAGCTAGATTATCTAAAAAACCCTTTAGCTGTGCTATCAAAGGATATTGAGTATTATAAACATCTGTAAGGTGTTTTTTTATAATTCAAAATAATTTTATCCAAAATAATACTATTTGAAGTTATTATTTTGTTTCTAAGCAGACCAGAGAAGCTAGAGCAATTTTATAAAGGGAATATGATTATCTTAGGGAATACATTTTTATACTCTTGAGTTCAGAAAGAAAACAAAAGAAAACCTATCTCTGACCCTGAATAGTTATTAAATTCTAAAGTTCTGGTGGTGAATAGTATGGGCTTTCTTTACTCAGTATGATAATCCATCCATGTGGATGCAAATGGAAATATTTTATTCTTTTTTATGTCTGAGTAATATTCCATTATATATATATGTGTGTGTGTGTGTGTGTGTGTGTGTGTGTGTGTGTGTGTGTGTATCTCACTTGTACTGAGTGAAGTAAGCCAGATAGAGAAAGAAAAATATTATATGATATCACTTATATGTGGAATCTAAAAAATAGTACAAATAAACTTATTTAAAAAACAGAAACAGGCTAACAGACATAGAAAACAAACTTATGGTTACCAAAGGGAAAAGTGGGGGGTGGGGGAGGGATAAATTAGGAGTATGGGACTAACAGATACACACTGCTGTATATAAAATAAACAGCAAGGATTTACTGTATAGTGCAGGGAACTATGTTTGATATCTTGTAATAATCTGTAATAAAAAAGAATTGGAAAAAAATATATGTATATGTATAACTGAACCACTAGGCTGTACACATGAAACTAACACAATATTTTAAATCAACTATACTTCAATTTTTTAAAAAAAGGAAAAAAGTATGGGCTTTTTTATTGTTGAGTTCCAGCCTTGCTACTTACTACCTGTGAAATCTTGTACAACTAGCTTAACCTCAATAAGCCAAAGTCCTTCAAATGGAAATGATAGTAAGATCTACCTCTTAGGTTTGTTGAGAGGATTAAATAATGTGCTTAGCTAGATGCTTGGAACATAGCTGAAGTGTAACAAGTAATGTCATTAAAATCTTAACAAGTAAGAAACTTGGTCAACAGAATCAGTGGCAAAAACTGTAATTTGTCTATTTTTATATGACTCAGTTTCTCTTAAGAGTACATATTCTATCACTTGACAAAAAAGAAAATCAAGTCAATTCAGTCCCCATCCAATCACGTTTTCTTCAAGGAACATCTGCTTTCTAGGGACTTGTGTGGTGCTTAGCATGGAATTTGGGGATATCTCATTAGTTCTTTGTCATTAACAATCTACACTTGTATCTACCAAGATTGTATTTGTGACTGGCCTTCAGTCATGAATCCAAGCAGATCACTGCTATGTCATTCCAAACCATATGACCACACCCCATTCAGCTTCCTTGCCACCCTTGGGGACCCAAGAGAAATTCAGCTCTGTCCTGACCTACTTTGAACCATGGAAATACATTGAATTTGTGTAAGAGCCTGCCTCTGTGGTTCCGTAGGTAGCACAGGAAATTGTTTCACTGCTTCTAGCTTCTCACTGGGGTGCATAGAACTATGGGAATATGCCTCAGTCCAATGCACCCAGAGGCACTGTGCCTTCTCTATTCTACTTTTCCTGGGCCTTACTGGGATGTGGGCAAAGGGGTGCTATAAAGTCTCACTGTTTTCCAAGATGCCATCCAGAAAGAGAGGAACCAGTTTTGAAATCACCAAGGCACTTGTAGTTTCTGTGCACCTCTAGGCTGGTTTGGAAGCTTGAATGAGGGAAGCAAGGGAAGGGCCCATTTCTCTGAATACTTGCATCTCAAGTTCTGAGTCAGCTTTCCTCCCCACAGCCCAGGCTAATTTTATGTCATTTCAAGAACAGACAAAATCAGTTCTGCCTACTCTAAGTCTTTCTCTTATCCTTTGTCATCACTTTTAAAATTCAAAGACCAAAAATATGATGATTTTAAAATTTGCATTCTGTCCTTGAGGCATTGAATGCCATTGTCCAAAAAGGGAAAAGGCAAAAGTGTGGTGAAGAATAAAATATGCAGAAAATAAAGACATATTTTAATACCTCCATATCTTATCTAATATCATCATCCTTACTCATCCTCATCCTCATCATTTCTCCTCAGCTAAGTAGACCTACATGGATTTGGGCACAACACACCTGGAAGTCTATTCTACTTCTGCTTTATCATCTGCTTCCTCACATCCTCCACCCCCCACCAGTATACCAACAAACAGGACATTTCTGTACCCATTTCCTTAATTGTAAAATGGGGGAACTATATCATACCCCAAAGAATTAATTTATAAACAATAATTAAAAGTACTGGTTTCCTGTTTTTTACTGGAGGAGATATAAAACTGAAAAGAAATCACTCTCAATCTTACAATTAAAAAAACAATTTCATGACTTTTCTTGACACTACAGGAGCACTGAGGTTGCAGGCCAACCAACTGGCCCCAAAGTATAAGAGACAGATGTCAGCCATGATAGAGGTATGCTAGTGATGCAGGAGAAGAAAATATCACATCCTGGGACACACACGAGCCCCTGGGATGGACCACCAAGTGACGGTCCTTGGCTTTGCACAGGAAAGAATTCAAGAGTGAACCAAAGTAAAGTGAAAGCAAGTTTATTTAGAGAGATACACATTCCATAGGCAGAAGGTGGACCTTCTCAAAGAGTTAGAGCAGCCCAGGGTTGTGGGGGTGGTTAGTTTTTAATGGGCTGAGTAATTGCATATGTTAACAAGTGGGAGGAATATTCTAACTATTTTGGGGAAAGGGGAAAGGGATTTATAGGAATTGGGCCACTGCCCACTTTTTGACCTTTTATGGTCAGCCTTGGAACCGTCATGATGCTGGTGGGTGTGTCATTTAGCATATGCTAATATATTACAATGACCATATAATGAGACTCAAGATCTACTGGAAGTCAAATCTTCTACCATCTTGGGCCTAGTGGGAGTCGTAAACAGTTTTTGACCTATCTTGTTTTTCTCAACAGCTGTGTCATTCTTTTAATTGTTGTGCCCTGCCCTCTTCCTTCCTGTCTCATTAGCAGTTGGTTAGCTAGGAAAGATGCAACTGGACACCAAGGGGAGGTTGCAAAGCCTCTGGAGAACTGCAGAAACTGGAGGATTCTTCAATTTCTTGTGTTTTTCTCCATGAACTCTACTGGGTGCTCTCAGAAAAGATTGGTGAGAGTCCTCTGATAGTGTCCCTTGAGGTATAAATGTGGGGGAAGGGAAGAACAGCCAATGAAGGAGGGTCATGGAACTCTACTGAGACCCTTTTCTCCAGTCTCACTATAGAGCAAAAGCTTAACTGTGTAGCAGAAAGGACAAAAACACACTTTAGGGCATTGATGAAAATTCACCACAGCTGGGGGAAAGGAATAGAAAGGAAAAACTCCCAACCTGAGGGAAAGCAGGGCTAGTATGGGGAACAGGCTATAACTAGAAGAGGAGGAGACCACATCTTTGAGACCCTGGGATATGGTGCCTGCTAAAAGACTGAGGCTTAGTCATAAGTACAGAGAATACACCTCTCCCACCACTACCAGGCTAACTAGTGTGAAGTAACAAGTAAAAATGGAACATTGCTGGGAGAAGTATGGAAGAGAATCACAAGTGTGGAGACCTTCTCTGAGGCATGGTGCACAAAGAAGACCTAAAACTGATGGTAGAGCAGACATTGAGATACACCCTTTTGCAAATAGCCCACACCCTAAACACAAGATATCACCAGAGAAACCTGAAGCCTATGGTGTACTGAGAGTGAACATAGCACCATCAGACCCAGCATTTCTAATTAGAATGCTCCAAAATAACTGAGAGAACCAAACTCCAAGTCCAAGAAACTCAGAAATAGCCAAGGAGAATAAGTACCTAACATAAACACATACACACCCCTAGTCATTCATATCATATTCAAACCACTGAACACAAAGACAAAGAGAAGTTCTTGAAGACAGCTAATGGAAAAAATACAGATTTATACAAAGGAAAGAAGATAAGAATTACAGACAGACTATTTTGATTTCATATAGAAGTAAGAACTTATCCAGACTAACAAAAACTGAGAGAATTTGATGCCAGCAGACTTAATGTTCTAGAAAAAAAATGTTCAAAGAAGTTGTTCTGCAGGCAGAAGACATACGCTATAAGATAGGAACTTGGATCAACAGAAAGAAAGGAAGAGCCCTGCAAATAGAATAAATAAAGGTAAAATGAAATGGATTTCTTCTTATATTTAATCACTCTCAAAATTAATTTGTCTAAAGGAAAAATAGAGGCAAGGTATTATGAGATCATAACAAATGCAAAACTAAATTATGACATCAATAGAGCAAAAATGAAAGGAAGGAATATAAGGTATTCTGTGTTTCTTAAATTACATATGAAATGGCATATTATTTGAAGGTGGTCTCTGATTAAAGTTGTATACTGTAAACCCTAGAGTAACCACAGAAAAACATTTAAGTAAAAATATTTAAATAATAAGCCAAGAGAGAAGATAAAATCAAATTATAAAAAAATGCTCCATTAACCCAAGGGCAGCTATAAAAATAGAAAAACAGAAAAAAAGATCAGATAAACTAAATAGAAAAGAGCTAACAATATGGTAGATTTAATCCAGTCACACTGGCATCATATTAAATGTAAATAGTCAAAATACACCAGTTAAAATACAGAGATTGTCAGAATGGATAAAAAACAAGACCCAACTCTATGTTATCTAAAAGAAACCCAATTTAAACATAAAGACATAAATACATTGAAAATAAAGAGCTGGAATAGACACTAGTAAAACAGAGTGGGAATAACTATACTAATAACATCAAGCAAAGCAGAAATCAGAGCATGGAATACTATCAGGAAAAAAAAGAAACAGTAGGTAATGATAAAGGGTTTGATTTTCCAAGAAAATATAAAAATTCTAAATATGTATGCACCCAACAGTAGAGCTTCAAATGCATAAAGTAAGTCAATAGAATTGAAAGGAGAAATAGAGAAATCAATGTTTGATTGCACTAATTGCAGGCTGATTCTTCTACTATTTTTGACAATGCCCTGAGGCGGAGTAGAGAATGAGAGTTGGGAGAGGCAGGAAGTCAGAACCATAGGTAATCATGAAAATCTAAGTTCCCTTGGGAATTTGAGGAACTTTGGGAGATTTCCCAAGAGTTCACTCACTAGGATTTCCAGGATATGGAATAGGCATGGGAAAGGGGGCTTAGTTCCACCCCATTCCCTTCTGGGTTCCAGGAAAGAAGAGGCTTTTGTTCATCGGGCAGATTTTGGTTTTGAGATATAGGCCATTACCTCAGAGGCACATTCTACAAAGGATATGCTAGAAAGACAGTCAAACCAAACCTTTGCATAACTCTCAGAGGTGGCACAACTTATCCCCTTAGAATGAAAAAGTAGGGCCCCATTGAACTGGGGAATTGATGTTTGTCTCTGGTTTTGGCAAGGAACAAAATGTTATACAGCCCAGGAAGAATTGCCCATTTGACTTAATTTCTATGTTTTGAAATTCTTCAGAAAAGCATAAGCACAACTTTATTTCTTGTATTAAAAAAGCAAGCTTCCCCATCTGAAAAGACCAGACCAAAGCTGAACCTTGCTGTCCAGGCTTACCTGACAAAAGGTTAGTGATCCCACCTGCGGGCAGTTTCAGCTTTAGCAAGGCTGGTTTTAGGGGTGAAATTGACACTTTCAGGAGGCTAGTAGAAACTCCTGGGGAAGGAGGGCAAAAATCTTATTGCTTTGCTCACTGTTCTGTGACTTTGCTGGAGCTCTGTGGTTGTTCTTGCCCTTGGGATATGTTAATAATTACCAGACTATATTACTGAACAAAATTCAGCTCTTGGGAGGCCAGAGTGTTCTTTAGCAGTGTGAGCTAATATAAAAAACAATATCTGAATATTAACACTGGAAGGGTTGAAAGACCTCAATGTTTTCAACCACATTTTGTGGAGCCCAAGGTTCTGGAGAGGTACTGAGAAGAATGAGAAGGAAGCTAAGGGAACAGTGTTCTAAGCTCTCCACTAAAGCCTCTCAGCTCTTCAGCCAGAGCAGTTCTCCCTATTTGTTTCATTTGGATTTGGTCCCATGTGGGATTTCATTTAGTAGAAACGGATATTTCCTGATTTTTTTAAGAAAGCCAAAATTGACAATTAATGATCCAGTTCAGAGGTCGGCAAAACGTTTTTGTAAAGAGTCAGAGAGTAAATATTTTAAACTTTTGGGCCATCCATGGTCTCTGCCACATGTTCTGCTTTGGTTTTGTTTTTATAATCCTGTAAAAATGTAAAGAAACATTCTTAACTTGTAGGCCACATGCAAACAAGGCTGAGAGTTGCCCTAGCTTGACTATCTCAAGTCAAATTTTGACTTTGCCTTTGATCAAGAGACCTACAAGGGCATGAGATGCATTGAGCCTATCAGAAACTATATGACTCAGAAACCGGTAGACTGATAGAATGTTGGAATTTTCTCTTAAAGGTATCAGAGTTGGGTGTACTATCTTTCAAGATTTGGTATATACACTGAACCAAAGGCCATTTTATGGTGCTGAACACCAAAGGGTAAAAGTAGTACTGGCTCCTCTCACCATCACTCCTAGTGGCTCCCTTGGCTAATTTGTGATCCCTGATCCCACAATTTTAGAGTCTGCTGGTCTAAAGCTACTGGTTTCCAGGGAGTAGCTGCTTCTACAAGGGGACATGGTAAGAGTTTCACTAATCTAAAATCAGAGCTCCTACTTGGTTGTTTTGGGCTCTTTGCACCAATAGCTCAACAAGCAAATAATAAGCTACTATATTGCCAGAAAACTGACCCTGATTATCATGAGAATATTGGGTTGCTGCTACATAAGGGAGCCAGGGAGGGTAACATCTGGAAGTCAAGGGATACACTAGGACATACATTGGTGCCTTTATCCCCAGTGGGAACCATACTTGCATACTGCAACAACACTGGCCTGACAAAAGTATAACCAGGATTTAGTCACCTCAGGGATACACTAACAGTCAAACAACCTAGACTAGCAGAAGTTCTGGTTCAGGATAAGGGGAATGTAAAACAGGTTGTATTAAGATAAACATGATGAATATCATTTGGATATGAATAGTGCAAGAGAAGGACTACATGAAATGCCGTACATACATATAGCCAATCCATAACCCCTTGCCTTTATCACTTCGGTGTACACTAGTACTTACCTGCACTTCTTTCCTTGAAGTTTCTTGTTTTTGTTTTTTTAATCACCAAAGCTTGGTTTGCTGCCTACAGTGGAGCTCATAAATGTTAGGGAATTCCTGCCCCTTGGAAGAAGTCCCCAACCAATGACTGATCGTAATCAGGGTATAAACATCATAACTGTCTCACACTATGAAAATCATTTTACACAGTCCTTTTACATTGGCTCCAAGAGTTTGTCCAGCTCAATTAAGCTTCAGTTGCCTTCCTAGGTAGCTGGTTTGATTCTGTGCCATTTATTTTCTGCTTTCCCCTTCTTGTTTCTCATCCCTACTTGTCTACTTGTGCTTTCGTTCACCTCCAAATGTGCTACTTGCATGTGAATCATTTTCTCAGGATCTTCTTTGGGGAACCAAAAAAAAAAAAAAAAATTGGGAAAAAATATGGGTTATTATTGGTTGCTTTTCATACATAATCATGAGTTAAATTGCGAGCTATGTTTGGTGCCCAGGTATCTCATACATTAATAAGTCAGAACCTCGCAGAAGCTAGAAGTATAAAGTGTAGTTCAAATCCACACCAACTTATTTTAATGTAAATATTAATAAATAGCACTCAGTTAAAAATGAAATTTCCAAAGCATATGCTAAACTGAGTTGAAATTGTAGGTATAAAATGGGATTGTCCTGGGAAATTGGGACTTACTTCCACCCTACAAATATACTTAGTCCCTGACTATCCATTACAATTTGGACTGACCTCATCATTTGGATTCCATTTTTGGTTTCACATTCCTATGAGCTCCAAGTAACAGAATCCTGGCTGTTCTTCTATGTTTTGACTCTTGACCTTAGCCCAGTGCTGAAGATATCTCTGAATCTCAGTTTTCTGGGTCCAGGACATTCTACCATGATTTGAACCTCAGCCATATAACTCAGCATCCTACTATCACAAGCCATTGAAATATTTGAAGTCATAATTATTGTCTGTTATTATTTTTGCGAATAATCTAAGGACATTTTTCTATCTCTTTTCTATCATTTTGATGTCCTTTGTACTTCTCAATTCCCCAGAACCTCAAAAGATTTTGGATATTTCCAGTGTTCTAGGGAGCATCCCAGTCTGATTAGGAAGCAACCATTTCTAAATAAGATAGCTTTTATTTCACTGTCCAGCCTGGACCTTTTCCAGACATGACTGAGCATCCTTGGCCCTTGGGGATATCCTCCTCTCTCAACAACTCTGGGAAGCAGAGTGATGCCCAATTCACACATCCCAAGCTTTTAGCAAGAAAGAGCATTTTATTGAATTCCAAATTTGGGTCCTGGAAATTCATCACTGCCTGTGGGTGGCCTCTTGAGAGTAGTGTGTGTGTGTGTGTGTGTGTGTGTGTGTGTGTGTGTGTGCATGTGTGTGGTGGGGGGGTTGGTGTGCATGTGTGTATTTTTTTTCTTCTTTTGGATGGGTCTAACTAAGACATGTTTTGTGTACTGAGTCATACAAACAAATACAGCTCTAGCCCCAGCCACGCTCCTGGATCATCAACTCTGCATAATATCCCTTTCTTAATTATGAAGGAGCCAAGGCCTACTTAGCAACAGGATATTCGCCTAGCACTTGAGTCGACTCCCTGATGATGCCTGATGAATCCCACAGAAGACTTGTCTGTCTTTTTTATTTGTGACCTCACCTCTATGTCCTTCCAGAATGGCACAGTTAGCTAAGATAGCATTTTAATTGAGAAATTTAAAAATATCCCAGAGAGCATAATTTAACAATCAAAATATTCCACCTTCAGGGAAGAGTAATTACAGGCCTCCTGTCTCTTCTATCTTTTGTGGAAAATCTGCGCAGCTATCTTCTATTCTCTCATTAAAGGAGAAGAGTTCTGTGTCTACAGAGAAAATTGTTTCACACTGGGAGTCCAGAGCCTTCGGTGGTCAACTCTGATTAGTGTCCCCTACCCCTAGAAGAAAGAATTAACTGATTTGCTTTGCTGTACCAGAGACCTCCTTTGAGGCTCATATGCTCTCCTGGTATAGAAATTTAACCAGATTGTGAGATCAGGAATAATTTTTGTAGAATGTGAAGCCTGAGCTAGCAAAATTTTAGAAAGATTGTTATAGGCTGGCTGAGACCTATATCACCACAAACTATCCCAGACTACCCAGACTACACCTGAATCTTTCCAATGATGTCAGAATTCCTCTCTTACCCTCAGAAATAAAGTACAGTCAGTGTGCCAGCAACCAACTATGAGGCCTAGCTCTTCTTTCTGTCTCCCCTGAACACCATCCTCCTTCTGCCATCGTGTAGGAGACATTGGAAAAATGAGCAAGACTTCCTTTTTTCCTGTTGTTTGATTGAGATATAAGCCTGAACTTTCCCATGGTGCATTTTGTAATCTCCATTCCTTACTTCACATTAATCCTATATCCTCAGCCTGTCTGAATGCTGTTGCCTGTAACAGAAGACTTCTTCTCCCTCAAGGGCACAATTTACCTTTGTAGTTCATCCTAGGTAGCAATGATAATAATGACAGTGGATCACAGTGATAAATTTTCTCACATTACAGTTGGATGGGAATGTGATATGGAGCTTCTTTTTTCCTAGAATTTGCCTGGTCATTTTTATAAGCATACCCACCCACCTGCTGCTATTTGGGAGTGCGCTGGCTTAGCCCCATCCCTGTGCATTCTGTGAACATCCTCTGCTGATGACGCTGTGATCCATTCACTTTTGGCCCAATGGCACAGCCCCATTGACTCAGCCTCCCCGGGCTCCTGCAGTCTTTGCAGATACCTCTGATGCCTCATCCAGATGCCTATCCATGTGAAGCCCTTGCATTTCTGAGACTCCATGGCCCCCATCTTTTCCTTTTCCTCTTCTCAATCATTTCCATGCTCTGTACCAGACCTGTCTAAGGTAGGTTTGGGTTAATTCTGCTATGTGGTTTGGAAGCAGTGCCAGTTTCCTCCTAAAATCTGGTGTTCCTGGTATTAGTCCCAGGTGTGGGGCCTCAGGGCATATTTTCCTTCCACCCAGCAGTTGTCTTACCCTTGTAGGCCCTGATCTCTGATCTTTATCGGGTTTTAAATCCCCTCCTTTATTTCAGATCATCTTGAACTGATTTATAATCCCCTTTTTCTAACTTGCTTGGCATTAGTTGAGCACAGGTCTTTTGTACTCACCTTGATTCATACTTTAGGTCTATTTGGTTTGCAGCACACATTTTCACTAGTTTATTCTTTAACAATAACCTAGCAATCTTTTATGGAAATAGGGAAGACAAAAGGAATAGGAACATTCACTAAGTACCACCTGTAGGCAGTTATCATATGCGTTCTCTATGTAGCTTACCTCATTTAATCCTCATAACCCAGGTGAAATTTGCGTTATCATCACCATTTTAGAGATAAACAAACTGAGTCTCAAGAAGATTAGGTTAAGTAGCTTGTCCAAGGTCACAGAGACAATAAGAAGGGGAGATAAGATTAAAACTCTGGTCTGAATCTAACGTGCATACCTCTCCCATTGCTCTATTGCACCAGCCTTGCCATGTTTGGCTGTTTCACCAACTCTCCTAAGTTCTCCAACAAGGATAGGTCCCATTTGACCTTGATGGAGAATACCTTTGTTTCTGTAACTGACTTCTTAATGCTGGTTCTAGATTACAGCTAAAAAAAGACTCCTGCTTCTTCCTGTTTCAGTTTTTGTTCCCCAGTGGCCAATACATCCAGTGTTTTCTGTTTTGATTTATTTTGTTTATTTCTGTCTACCTATGGAATATATTAATGTGATCACCTTATTGGTGCCAAACATATTGGAGGTGTCTTAAAACCAATGCATTCAGCCATAATTTTTGCCTCAGATTATCAGATGTGTGTCTTTCCAAAATATAGAAGAAATTCTATTGAAAAGCTCCAGTTCTCTGACTTATTTTCCACAACCCTAATTCTATTTCTCAAAGGCACCACTTTTTTTTTTAACATCTTTATTGGAGTATAAATGCTTTACAATGTTGTGTTACTTTCTGCTCTGTAACAAAATGAATCACATATACATATATCCCTACAGTCCCTCCCTCTTGAGTGTCCTTCCCACTTTCCTTATCCCACCCCTCTAGGTGGTCACAAAGCACTAAGCTGACCTCCCTGTGCTATGCAGCTGCTTCCCACTAGCTACCTATTTTACATTTGGTAGTGTATATATGTCAGTGCCACTCTCTCACTTTGTCCCAGCTTACCATTCCCACTCCCCACGTTCTCGAGTCCATTCTCTACAACTGCATCATATTCCTGTCCTGTTCCTAGGTTCTTCAGAACTTTTTTTTCATTCCATATATATGTGTTAGCTTACAGTATTTTTTTTTCAATTTCTGATATACGTCACTCTGTATGACAGATTCTAAGTCCATCCACCTCATTGCAAATAACTCAATTTCACTTCTTTTTATGGCTGAGTAATATTCCATTGTATATATGTGCCACATCTTCTTTATCTATTCATCTGTTGATGGACATTTAGGTTGCTTCCATGTCCTGGCTATTGTAAATAGTGCTGAAATGAACACTGGGGTGCATTGTGTCTTTTTGAATTATGGTTTCTTCAGGGTGTATGCCCAGGAGTGCGATTGCTGTGTCATATGGTAGTTCTATTTTCAGTTTTTAAGGAACCTCCATACTGTTCTCCATAGTGGCTGTATCAATTTACATGCCCACCAACAGTGCAAGAGGGTTCCCTTTTCTCCACACCCTCTCCAGCATTTATTATTCGTAGATTTTTTGATTATGGCCCTTCTGACCAGCGTGAGGTAATATTTCATTGTAGTTTTAATTTGCATTTCTCTAATGATTAGTGATGTTGAGCATCCTTTCATGTATTTGTTGGCAATCTGTGTATCTTCTTTGGAGAAATGTCTGTATACTTCTTCTGCCCATTTTTGGATTAGGTTGTTTGTTTTTTTGATATTGAGCTGTATGAGCTGCTTGTATGTTTTGGAGATTAATCCATTGTCAGTCGCTTCATTTGCAAATATTTTCTCCCATTCTAAGGCTTGTCTTTTCATTGTGTTTATGGTTCCCTTTGCTGTGCAAAAACTTTTAAGTTTCATTAGATCCCATTTGTTTATTTTTGGTTTTATATCCATTTCTCTAGGAGGTGGGTCAAAAAGGATGTTGCTGTGATTTATGTCATAGAGTGTACTGCCTATCTTTTCCTCTAAGAGATTTAGAGGGTGTGGCCTTATATTTAGGTGTTTAATCCATTTTGAGTTTATTTTTGTGTATGGTGTTAGGGAGTATTCTAATTTCATTCTTTAACATGCAGCTGTCCAGTTTTCCCAGTACCACTTACTGAAGAGGCTGCCTTTTCTCCATTGTCTATTCTTGCCTACTTTATTAAAGATAAAGTGACTGTAGGTGAATGGGTTTACCTCTGGGCTTTCTATCCTGTTCCACTGATCTATATTTCTGTTTTTGTGCCAGTACCATACTGTCTTGATTACTGTAGCTTTGTAGTATACTCTGAAGTCAGGGAGCCTGATTCCTCCAGCTCCATTTTTCTTTCTCAAGATTGTTTTGGCTATTCAGGATCTTTTGTGTTTCCATACAAATTGTGAAACTTTTTGTTCTAGTTCTGTGAAAAATGCCATTGGTAGTTTGATAGGGATTGCATTGAATCTGTAATTGTTTTGAGTAGTTTAGTCATTTACACAATCTTGATTCTTCCAAACCAAGAACATGGTATACCTCTCCATCTGTTTGTAACGCATTTAATTTCTTTCATCAGTGTCTTATAGTTTTCTGCATACAGTTCCTTTGTCTCCTTAGGTAGATTTATTCCTAGGTATTTTATTCTTTTTGTTGCAGTGGTAAATGGGATTGTTTCCTTAATTCCTCTTTCACATTTTTCATCATTAGTGTATAGGAATGCAAGAGATTTCTGTGCCTTAGTTCTGTATCCTGCTACTTTATCAGATTCATTGATCAGCTCTAGTAGTTTTCGCATAGCATCTTTCAGATTCCCTATGTATAGTATCACCTCATGTGCAAACAGTAAAACCTTATTTCTTCTTTTCTGATTTGGATTCTTCTTATTTATTTTTCTTTTCTGATTGCTGTGGCTAAAACTTCCAAAACTATGTTGAGTAATAGTGGTAAGAGTGGAAAACCTTGTCTTGTTCCTGATCTTAGTGGAAATGGTTTCCGTTTTTCACCATTGAGAATGATGTTGACTGTGGGTTTGTCATATATGGCCTTTATTATGTTGACGTAAGTTACCTCTTTGCCTACTTTCTGGAAGGTTTCTGTCATAAATGGGTGTACGATTTTGTCAAAAGTTTTCCTGCATCTGTTGAGATGATCATATGGTTATTATCTTTCAATTTGTTAATATGGTGTATCACATTGATTGATTTGTGTATATTGACGAATCCTTGCATTCCTGGGATAAATTCCACTTGATCAAGGTGTATAATCCTTTCAGTGTGCTGTTGGTTTCTGTTTGCTAGTATTTTGTTGAGGATTTTTGCATCTATGTGTATAAGTGATATTGGCCTGTAGTTTTCTTTTTCTGTGACATCTTTGTCTGGTTTTGGTATCAAGGTGATGGTGGCCTTATAGAATGAGTATGGGAGTGTTCCTGCCTCTGCTATACTTTGGAAGAGTTTGAGAAGGATAGGTGTTAACTCTTCTCTAAATATTTGGTAGAATTCGCCTGTGAAGCCATCTGGTACTGGGCATTTGTTTGTTGGAAGATTTTTAATCACAGTTTCAATTTCAGTGCTTGTGATTGGTCTGTTTATATTTTCTATTTCTTCCTGGTTCAGTCTTAGATGGTTGTGCTTTTCTAAGAATTTGTCCATTTCTTCCAGGTTGTCCATTTCATTGGGATATAGTTGCTTGTAGTAATCTCTCATAATCCTGTGTATTTCTGCAATGTCAGTTGTTAATTCTCCTTTTTCAATTCTAATTCTGTTGATTTGAAGCTTCTCCCTTTTTTTCTTCATGAGTCTGGCTAACGGTTTATCAATTTTGTTTTTCTTCTCAAAGAACCAGCTTTTAGTTTTACTGATCTTGGTTATTGTTTCCTTCATTTCTTTTTCATTTATTTCTGATCTGATCTTTTTGACTTTTTTTCTTCTGCTAACTTTGGGGATTTTTTTGTTCTTCTTTCTCTGATTGCTTTAGTAATAAGGTTAGGTTGTTTATTTGAGATTGTTCTTGCTTTTTGAGGTAGGATTGTATTGCTATAAACTTCCCTATTAGAACAGCTTTTCTGCGTCCCATAGGTTTTGGGTCATCATGTTTTCATTGTCATTTTTTTCTACGTATTTTTTATTTCCTCTTTGATTTCTTCAGTGATCTCTTGGTTATTTAGTAGTGTATTGTTTAGCCTCCATGTGTTTGTATTTTTTAAAGTTTCTTTCCTGTAATTGATATCTAGTCTCACAGCATGTGGTCAGAAAAGATACTTGATATGATTTCTATTTTCTTAAATTTACCAAGGCTTGATTTATCACCCAAGATATGATCTATCCTGGAGAATGTTCCATGAGCACTTGAGAAGAAAGTATATTCTGTTGTTTTTGGATGGAATGCCCTGTAAAGATCAATTAAGTACATCTTGTTTAATGTGTCCTTTAAAGCTTGTGTTTCCTTATTTATTTTCATTTTGGATGTTTTGTGCTTTGGTGAAAGTGGGGTCTTAAAGTTTCCTACTATTACTGTGTTACTGTCGATTTCCCCTTTTATGGATGTTAGCATTTGCCTTATGCATTGAGGTGCTCCTATGTTGGGTGCATAAAGATTTATAATTGTTATATCTTCTTCTTGGATCGATCCCTTGATCATTATCTAGTGCCCTTCTTTGTCTCTTGTAATAGTCTTTATTTTAAAGTCTGTTTTTTCTGATATGAGAATTGCTACTCCAGCTTTTTTCTGATTTCCATTTGCATGGAATATCTTTTTCCATCCCTTCACTTTCAGTCTGTATGTATCCCTAGGTCTGAAGTGGATCTTTTGTAGACAGCATATATATGGGTCTTGTTTTTATATCCATTCAGCCAGTGTATATCTTTTGGTTGGAGTATTTAATCCATTTACATTTAAAGTAATTATCTATATGTATGCTCCTATTACCATTTTCTTAATTGTTTTGGGTTTGTTATTGTAGGTGTTTTCCTTCTCTTGTGTTTCCTGCTTAGGGAAGTTCCTTTAGCGTTTGTTGTAAAGCTGGTTTGGATGTGCTGAATTCTCTTAGCTTTTGCTTGTCTGTAAAGGTTTTAATTTCTCCATCAAATCTAAATGAGATCCTTGCTGGGTAGAGTAATCTTCGTTGTAGGTTTTGCCCTTTCCCTTCTGGCTTGCAAAGTTTCTGCTGAAAGATCAGCTGTTAACCTTATGGGGATTCCCTTGTATATTAATTGTTGCGTTTCCCTTGCTGCTTTTAATATTTTTTCTTTGTATTTAATTTTGGATAGTTTGATTACTATGTGTCTTGGTGTATTTCTCCTTGGATTTATCCTGTATGGGACCTTGTGCACTTCCTGGACTTGATTGACTACTTCCTTTCCCATATTAGGGAAGTTTTCAGCTATAATCTCTTCAAATATTTTCTCAGTCTCTTTTTTCCCCCTCTTCTTCTTCTGGGACCCCTATAATTTAATGCTGGTTCATTTAACAGTGTCCCAGTGCTCTCTGACACTGTTCTCAATTCTTTTCATTCTTTTTTTGCTCTGTGATAGTTATTTCCACTATTTTATCTTCCAGGTCACTTATCTGTTCTTTTGCTTCAGTTATTCTGCTACTGATGCCTTCTAGAGAATTTTTAATTTCATTTATTGTGTTGTTCATCATTGTTTGTTTGCTCTTTAGTTATTCAAGTTCCCTGTTAAACATTTCTTTAATTTTCTCCATTCTATTTCCAAGATTTTGGATCATCTTTACTATAATTACTCTGAATTCTTTTTCAGGTAGACTGCCTATTTCCTCTTCATTTTTTTGGTCTGGTGGGTTTTTGCCTTGCTCCTTCATCTGCTGTGTATTTCTCTGTCTTCTCATTTTGCTTAACTTACTGTGCTTGGGGTCTCCATTTTGCACTCTGCAGTTTTGTAGTTCCTGTTGTTTTTGGTGTCGGCTCCCAGTAGGTATGGTTGGTTCACTGGGTTGTTTGTGTAGGCTTACTGGTGGAGTGGACTAGTGCCTGTGTTCTGGTGGATGAGGCTGTATCTTGTTTTTCTGGTTGGCAGGACCATGTCTGGTGGTGTGTTTTGTGGTATCTGTGAACTTATTATGATTTTAGGCAGCCTCTCTGCTAATGGGTAGGGTTGTGTTCCTGTTTTGCTAGTCATTTTGTGTGGGGTGTCCAACAGAGCAGTTTGCTGGTCATTGAGTGGAGCTGGGTCTTACCATTGAGACAGAGATCTCTGAGAGAGTTCTCACCAGTTGATATTATGTTGGGCTGGAGGTCTCTGGTGGTCCAGTGTCCACCTGACCACTCTGGTGGTCTCAGTTTAGCCAAGCTGAACTCGGCTCTCCCACCTCAAAGGCTCAGGCCTGACACCTGGCTAGAGCATGAAGGCCCTGTCAGTCACATGGCCAGGTAGGTGGGGAGATTTTTGCCTTTTAGGAAGTGTGAGGTCTTCTGCCAGTGTTCAGTATGTGTTCTGTATGAGTTCTTCCACATGTAGATGTATTTTTTGATGTATTTGTGGTGAAGAAGGTGATCTCCATGTCTTATCCTTCTGCCTTCTTGAAGGTCCTGTCAAAGGCAACCCTTTTTAGTGCTTCTCTTTTTTGTTTTTATCTCTCATTATGGTTACTTCTCTGTCTTTAAATAATAGACTTGTCACTCTGTCTGTTGAGTTATTAAATTTAGATTTATCTGTTAAATTCTTGCTATGATAAATGAGGACTCAGCTTACACTATGGCCGATGCCATCCCAATCTCTAAAATAGCTAATTATTCTTTTAAATCTTCTAATAGTTAACAGTTAAGTTTCAATATTATATTTATTTTTTCTTCTATCACATATAGTTTTTTTTCTCTAGACCCCTCATATTTTAAGATTAGGATGTTACATCCCTTTTCTTCTATTCTCCTCTATATTCTTTTATTTATTTTTTTAAAAATTTTATTGGAATATAGTTGCTTTACAATGTTGTGTTAGTTTCTACTGTACAGCAAAGGGAACCAGCTATATATATACATATACCCAATTTTTTTTGGATTTCCTTCACATTTAGGTTACCAAAGAGCACTGAGTTCTCTGTGCTATAAATAGGTTCTCATTACTTATCTATTTTATATTTAGTATCAATAATGCATATATGTCAATCCCATTTTCCCAATTCATCCCACCCCCTCTTTTCCCCCTTGGTATCCATATTTTTGCTTTCTAGGTCTGTGTCTCTATTTCTGCTTTGTAAATAAGATCATCAATAACAAAATTTTCAGGTTCCACATATATGTATTAATATATGATATTTGTTTTTCTCTTTCTGACTTACTTCACTCTGTATGACAGACTCTAGGTCCATCCATATTTTTACAAATGACCCAATTTCATTCCTTTTCATAGCTAGTAATGGTCCATTGTAATATATATACCATATCTTCTTTATCCATTCATCTGTCAATGGACATTTAGGTTGCTTCCATGTCCTGACTATTGTAAATAGTGCTGCAATGAATACTGGGGTGCATTGTGTCTTTTTGAATTATGGTTTTCTCAGGGTATATGCCCAGGAGTGGGATTGCTGGGTCATATGGTAGCTCTATTTTTAGCTTTTAAGGAACCTCCATACTGTTCTCCATAGTGGCTGTATCAATTTACATTCCCACCAACAGTGTAAGAGGGTTCCCTTTCCTCCACAGCCTCTCCACATTTACTGTTTGTAGATTTTCTGTTGATGGCCATTTTGACTGGTGTGATGCAATATCTCAGTGTAGTTTTGATTTGCATTTCTCTAATAATTAGTGATGTGAAGCATTGTTTCATGTGTTTGTTAGCCATCTGTGTGTCTTCTTTGGAGAAATGTCTATGTCCTCTGCCATTTTTGGATTGCATTGTTTGTTTTTTTGATATTGAGCTGCATAAGCTGCTTGTAAATTTTGGAGATTATTCTTTTGTCAGTTCCTTCATTTACAAATAATTTCTCCCATTCTGAGGGTTGTATTTTTGTCTTCTTTATGGTTTCCTTTGCTGTGCAAAATTTTTAAGTTTCATTAGGTCCCATTTGTTTATTCTTATTTCCCTTACTCTAGTAGGTGGGTCAAAAAGATCCTGCTATGATATAGGTCAAAGAGTGTTCTGCCTTTTTTTCCTCTAAGAGTTTTATAGTGTCTGGCCTTTCATTTAGGTTTTTAATCCATTTTGAGTTTATTTTTGTGTATGGTGTTAGGGAGTGTTCTAATTTCATTCTTTTACATGTAGCTGTCCAGTTTTCCCAGCACCACTTATTGAAGAGACTGTCTTTCCTCCATTGTATATTCTTGCCTTCTTTGTCAAAGATAAGGTGACCATATGTGTGTGGGTTTACCTCTGGGTTTTCTATCCTGTTCCATTGATCTATATTTCTGTTTTTGTGCCCGTACCATACTATAGCCCTGTAGTATAGTCTGAAATCAGGGAGTCTTATTGCTCCAGCTCCATGTTTTTTCCTCAAGATTGATTTGGTGGGAGAGAGGAGTCAAGATGGCAGACTAGGAGGATGTGGAATTCGCATCTCCACACAACTAGAGTACCTACCAGGCACTGGTGTGGTACCACAGACACCTAAGGGAATGGAAGGAATGTCCAGCGAATAGGTAGGGCTTGGGGCATGAGAGGGAGTGAGGGGGGAGGTGAAATGGATGGAGGATGGGCCTGGTGCCCCTGAGAGGCGGCTGGTGGAGGGGAAGGGATGCCATGCCCAAAGGGGAAAGTTGGGGGACAATTGGGAGGGCAGAGTATCAAAAGGGAGAATGGCCATGTTTCCCTTGCCCTCTTGGGACCCCAGGAGCCTGCTGAGATCATGGGCCTGATCCTCTGCTCACTGAGGCACCCTCCAGCAGGGTGGATCCTGAGGTAGTGAGACGGAGGGAAGGGGGAGCAAAAGTAAAGAATGCACCTATGGGTCTGACACTCTTGAGGGTCAGCTGGGGGAGGGGAGGAGTTCCTACACCCAGTGGGACCCACCCTCTGTTAGGGCTCCAGCAGGAATGGGGAAGACCCTGGAGGAGGTATGGGGGTACATGAAGGGATGGAAGGGAATGTGGCCAGCACTTTCCCTCTCCACTTAGGTACTGGGGGGCCTGTTTTCTTCCCAGGCCTAATCCTCTGCCCTTGCACCCTCCCTCATACTGTGCAGAACCCAAGCCCTACCCCCACATCCCCACACCCAGGGCCCTACCTCTACACTTGGAGACTCCCTCTGAGACCCCCTCCAACCACACTGGGCCTAAACTCCACCCACACACCCCCACACAGGGCCTTACCTCCAAACTCTAGAACTCCACACTCTGGAGGCAGCCCTTTGGATGTGCTGTCTCTCCGCTTCTGGGGGTTCCTAAACAGAGATCTTACCCCATGCTTGAAAGTCGCCCCCCTAGGTCTCACCCCCCAAAGCCTTTTCCAACTGTGTGGGTCCTGAGCCTAAGCTCCACCTCATGCTCAAATGTCACCCCACTGCCTAGGTCCTGCCCCATCCTAATCCCCACCCCTGCATAACTTCCACCTCGGCCTAAACTTGGCTCCCTCATCACCAAGGGTTTTTTTTTTTCTTTTTTTCTCTTTTATATTGGGGTTCTGTTTAACATGTTTTTGATTCATTGTTGTCGATTCATTTATATTTTTATTTTTTCTAATAAATCTTTTATTTTTCAAATTTTATATTATTCTTCATAATTTTTTATTGTTCTCCTTTTAGCTTTTTCCTCTTTTCTGTTTTTTTTTTTTCTCTTGTGGTTTTGTTTTACCTTATTGCAGTTGTTTCAATTATATTTATTTTTCCTAATAGACTTTTTATCTTTCTAATCTTTGTTATTGTACTGCTACTTTTTTTTTTATTTTTTTGCCTCACCACGTGGCTTGCGGGATCTTGGTTCTGAGGCCAGAGATCAGGCCCAAGCTCCTGTGGTGAGAGCTCTGAGTCCAAGCAATTGGACTAACAGACAACCTCAGACACCAAGGAATATTCATCAGACTGAAGCCTCCTGGAAGTCTTCATCTTGGCACCAAAACCCAGCTCTATCCAACTGCCTGTAAACTTCAGTGCTGTACACTTCAGGACAAACAACTAGTAAGACAGGAATACAACCCCATGCATCAGAAAAAAAGAAAAAGGAAAAGAAACTACAAAAAAATATATTACATACAAAGGAGCAAGGTAAACACATGCAAGACCAAATAAATGAAGAAGAAATAGGAAACATACCTGAAAAACAATTCAGAGTAATGATAGAAAAGGTGATCCAAAATCTCAGAAACAGAATGGAGAAAATACAAGAAAAATTTAACAAGATTCTAGAAGAACTAAAGAGCAAAAAACCAGTGATGAACAACACAATAACTGAAATTAAAAATAATCTGGAAGGAATCAATAGCAGAATAAATTAGTCAGAAGAACAGATAAGTGACCTGGAAGATAAAATAGTGGAAATAACTGCCACAGAACAGAATAAAGAAAAAAGACTGAAAAGAATTGAGGACAGTCTTAGAGACCTCTGGGAAAACATTAAATGCACCAACATTTAAATTGTAAGGTTCCAAGAGGAAGAAGAGAAAAAGAAAGGTTCTGAGAAAATATTTGAAGAGGTTATACTCAAATACTTCTCTAACATGGGAAAGGAAATAGCCAATCATGCCCAGGATGCTCAGAGTCCCATACATGATACACACAAGGAGAAACATGGCGAGACACATATTAGTCAAATTATCAAAAATTAAATACAAAGAAAAAATATTAAAAGCAACAAGGGAAAAGCAACGAATAACATACAAGGGAATCCCTCTTATCCCTATAAGATCTAATCTTTCAGCAGAAACTCTGCAAGCCAGAAGGGAGTGGCAGGACATATTTAAAACGATGAAAGGGAAAAACTTACAAATAAGATTACTGTACCTGGAAAGTATTTAATTCAGATTTGATGGAGAAATCAAAAGATTTACACACAAGCAAAAGCTATGAGAATTCAGCACCACCAAACCAGCTTTACAACAAATGCTAAAGGAACTTCTCTAAGCAGGAAGCAGAAGAGAAGGAAAAGACCTACAATAAAAAAACCATGGGCTTCCCTGGTGGCGCAGTGGTTGAGAGTCTGCCTGCCGATGCAGGGGACATGGGTTCGTGCCCCGGTCTGGGAAGATCCCACATGCCGCGGAGTCTGCGTGTCTGGAGCCTGTGCTCTGCAACGGGAGAGGACACAACAGTGAGAGGCCCGCGTACCGCAAAAAAAAAAAAAAAA
>NW_020174560.1:2028917-2061629 GCF_003031525.2 Neophocaena asiaeorientalis asiaeorientalis
AAAAAAAAAAAACAAAAAACCAAAACAATTAAGAAAATGGTAACAGGAACATACATATTAATAATTACCTTAAATGTAAATGGATTAAATGCTTCAACCAAAAGACATAGACTGGCTGAATGGATACAAAAACAAGACCTGTATATATGTTGTCTACAAGAGACCCACATCAAACCTAGGGAAGCATGCAGACTGAAAGTAAGGGGATGGAAAAAGATATTCCATGCAAATGGAAATCATAATGTAGCTGGAGTAGCAATACTCATATTAGATAAAATAGACTTTAAAATAAATACAGTTATAAGAGATAAGGAAGGACACTACATAATGATCAAGGGATAAATTTGAGAAGAAAACATAGCAATTATAAATATTTATGCACCCAACAGAGGGGCAATTCAATACATAAGGCAAATGCTAACAGCCATAAAAGGGGAAATTGACAGTAACAAAATAATAGTAGGGGACTTTAACACCCCACTTACACCAATAGACAGATCATCCAGACAGAAAATAAATAAGGAAACACAAGCTTCAAATGACACAATAGACTGATAGACTTAATTAATATTTTTAGGACATTCCACCCCAAGGTGGATGAATACACCGTCTTCTCAAGTGCACATGGAACATTCTCCAGAATAGATCACATCTTGGGTCACAAATCAAGCCTTGGAAAATTTAAGGAAATTGAAATCATATCAATCATCTTTTCCAACCACAATGCTATGAGAATAGATATCAATTACAGTAATTAAAAAAACAGTAAAAAACACAAATACATGGAGGCTAAACAGTGCACTGGTAAATAATCAAGAGATCACTGAAGAAATCAAAGAGGAAATACAAAAATACTTAGAAACAAATGACAATGAAAACACGACAATCCAAATCCTATGGGATGCAGCAAAAGCAGTTCTAAGAGGGAAGTTCATAGCAATTGAAGGCCGACCTCTGGCCTCAAGAAACAGAAAAATCTCAAATAAACAATCTAACCTTACACCTAAAGCAACTAGAGAGAGAAGAAAAAAGAAAACCCAAAGTTAGTAGAAGGAAAGATATCATAAAGATCAGAGCAGAATTAAATGAAAAAAAAATAGCAAAGATCAATACAACTAAAAGCTAGTTCTTTGAGATGATAAACAAAATTGATTAACCTTTAGCCAGACTCATGAAGAAAAAAAAAATAAAAAGGGAGAGGATTCAAATCAATAAAATTAGAAATGAAAAAGGAGAGATTACAATTAACACAGCAGAAATACAAAAGATCATAAGAGACTACCACAAGCAAATCTCTGCCAATAAAATGGACAACCTGGAAGAAACGGACAAATTTTTGGAAAAGTACAACCTTCCAAGACTAAATCAGGAAGAATTAGAAAACATCAACACACCAATCACAGGTAATGAAATTGAAACTGTGATTAAAAATCTTCCAACAAACAAAAGTCCAAGGCCAGATGGCTTCACCAGTGAATTTTATCAAACATTTAGAGAAGAGTTAACACCTATCTGTCTCAAGCTCTTCCAAAAAATTGTAGAGGCAGGAACCCTCCCAAACTTGTTCTACAAGGCCACCATCATCCTGATACCAACAACAAAGATATCACAAAAAAGGAAAATTATACACCAATATCACTGATGAACATAGATGTAAAAATCCTCAACAAAGTACTAGCAAACAGAATCCAACAACACATTGAAAGGATTATACACCATGGTCAAGTGAGATTTATCCCAGGGATGCAAGGATTCTTCAATATATGCAAAAGAACAATGTGATAAACCATATTAACAAATTAAAGAATAAAAATTATATGATCACCTCAATAGATGCAAAAAAAGATTTCAACAAAACTCAACACTCATTAATGATAAAACCTCTCCAGAAAGTGGGCATAGAGGGAAACTACCTCAACATAATAAAAGCCATATATGACAAACCCACAGCAAACATCACTCTCAATGATGAAAAACTGAGAGCATTTCCTCTAAGATCAGGAACAAGACAAGGATGTCCACACTTGCAACTATTATTCAACATAGTTTTGGAAGTCCTAACTACAACTATCAGAGAAGAAAAAGAAATAAAAGGAATCCAAATATGAAAGGAAGTAAAACTGTCACTGTTTCCAGGTAACATGTTACTATACATAGAAAATCCTAAAGATTCCACAAGAGAACTACTATAACTAATCAATGAATTAGGTAAGGTTATAAAATTAATGCACAGAAATCTGTTGCATTCCTATACACCAAAAACAAAAGATCAGAAAGAGTAATTAAGGAAACAATCCCATTTACCATTGCAACAAAAAGAATAAAATACCTAGGAATAAACTTACCTAAGGAGGCAAAATACCTGTACTCAGAAAAGTATAAAACACTGATGAAAGAAATCAAAGATAACATAAAGAGATGGAGAGATATACCATGTTTTAGATTGGAAGGATCAATATTGTGAAAATAACTATACTACACAAAGCAATCTACAAGTTCAATGAAATAGCTATCAAATTACTTATGGAATTTTTCACAGAACTAGAACAAAAAATTTTACAACTTGCATGGAAACACAAAAGACCCTGAATAACTAAAGCAACCTTAAGAAAGAAAAATGGAGCTGGAGGAATCAGGCCCCCTGACTTCAGACTATACTACAGAGCTACAGTAATCAAGACAGTATGGTACTGGCACAAAAACAGACATATAGATCAATGGAACAGGATAGAAAGCCCAAAGATAAACCCATGCACATATAGTCACCTTATTTTTGACAAAGGAGGCAAGAATAAACGATGGAGAAAAGACAGCCTCTTCAATAAGTGGTGCTGGGTAAAATGGACAGCTGCATGTAAAAGAATGAAATTAGAATACTCCCTAACACCATACACAACTCAAAATAGATTAAATACCTAAATGAAACATCAGACACTATAGCTCTTAGAGGAAAACACAGGCAGAACACTCTACGACATAAGTCACAGCAAGATCCTTTTTGACCAACCTCCTAGAGTAAGGGAAATAAAAGCAAAAATAAACAAATGGGATCTAATGAAACTTAAAAGCTTTTGCACAGCAAAGGAAAACATAAACAAGATGAAAAGATAACCCTCAGAATGGGAGAAAATATTTGTAAATGAAACAACTGACAAAGGATTAATCTCCAAAATATACAAGCAGCTCATGCAGCTCAATATCACAAAAACAAACAACCCAATCGAAAAATGGGCAGAAGACCTAAATAGACATTTCTCCAAAGAAGACATACAGATGGCTAACAAATACATGAAAAGATGCTCAACATCACTAATCATTAGAGAAATGCAAATCAAACTACAATGAAGTGTCACCTCACACCGGTCAGAATGGCCATCATCAAAAAATCTACAAACAATAAATGCTGGAGAGGGTGTGGAGAAATGGGAACCCTCCTGCACTGTTGGTGGGCATGTAAATTGATACAACCACTATGGAGAACAGTATGGAGGTTCCTTAAAAAACTAAAAATAGAACTACCATACAATCCAGCAATCCCACTATTGGACATATACCCTGAGAAAACCATAATTCAAAAAGTGTCATGTACCACAATGTTCATTGCAGGTCTATTTACAACAGCCAGGACATGGAAGCAGCCTAAGTGTCCATCGACAGATGAATGGTTAAGGAAGATGTGGCACATATATACAATGGAATATTAGCCATAAAAAAATGAAATTGAGTTATTTGTAGTGAGGTGGATGGACCTAGAGTATGTCATACAGAGTGAAGTAAGTCAGAAAGAGAAAAACAAATACCATATGCTACCACATATATATGAAATTTTAAAAAGCAGTAATGATGAAACTAGTGGCATGGCAAGAATAAAGACACAGACATTGAGAACGGACTTGAGGGTATGGGGTGAGGAGAGGGGGAAACTGGGATGAAGTGAGAGAGTAACCTTTACATATATACACTACCAAATGTAAAATGGATGGCTAGTGGTAAGCTGCTGCATAGCACAGGGAGATCAGCTTGATGCTTTGTGAAGACCTACAGGGATGGGATAGGGAGGGCGGCCGCAAATAGTCACAAGAAGGAGGGGATATGGGCATATATGTATACAAATAGCTGATTCACTTTGTTGTACAGTAGAAACTAGCACAACATTTTAAAGCATTTATACTCCAATAAAGATGTGAAAAACAACAAAAAAGATTGACTTGTCTATTTGAGGTCTTTTGTGTTTCCATACAAATTGTAAAATTTTTTGTTCTAGTTCTGTGAAAAATGTCATTAGTAATTTGACGGAGATTGCACTGAATCTGTAGATTGCTTTGAGTAGTATAGTCATTTTCACAATAACCATTTTTCTATACAAGAACATGGTATATCTCTCCATCTGTGTCGTCTTTGATTTCTCTCCTTAGTATCTTATAATTTTCTGCATACAGGTCATTTGTCTCCTTAGGTAGGTTTATTCCTAGGTATTTTATTCTTTTTGTTGCAGTGGTAAATGGGATTGTTTCCTTAATTTCTCTTTCTGATTTTTCATTTTGAGTGTATAGGAATGCAGGAGATTTCTGTGTATTCATTTTGTATCCTGCGACTTTACTAAATTCATTGATTAGCTCTAGTAATTTTCTGGTGGCATCTTTAGGATTTTCTATGTATAGTATCATGTCATCTGCAAGCAGTGAAAGTTTTACTTCTTTTTTGCCAATTTGGATTCCTTGTATTTCTTTCTCTTCTTTGACTGCCGTGGCTAGGACTTCCAAAACTATATTGAATAGTAGTGGCTAGAATGGTCACCCTGTCTTGTTCCTGATCTTAGAGGAAATGTTTTTAGTTTTTCACCATTGAGAGTGATGTTTGCTGTTGGTTTGTCATATATGGCTTTTGTTATGTTGAGGTAGGTTCCCTCTATGCCCTTTTTTTTGTAGAGTTTTTATAATTAATTGTTGTTGAATTTTTTCAAAAGCTTTTTCAGGATCTATTGAGATGATCATATGGTTTTTATTCTTCAATTTGTTAATATGGTATATCACATTGATTGGTTTGCATATATTGAAGAATCCTTGCAACCCTGGGATAAATCCCACTTGATCATGGTGTATGATCCTTTTAATGTATTGATGCTTTCATCTTGCTAGTATTTTGTTGAAGATTTTTGCATCTATGTTTATCAGTGATATTGGTGTATAATTTTATTTTTTTGTGATATCTTTCTCTGGTTTTGGTATCAGGGTGATGATGGCCTTGTAGAATGAGTTTGGGAGTGTTCCTCCCTCTGCAATTTTTTGCAAGAGTTTTCAAAGTATAGGTGTTAGCTCTTCTCTAAATATTGGATAGCATTCGCCTGTGAAGCCGCCTGGTCCTGGACTGTTCTTTGTTGGAAGATTTTTAATGACAGTTTCAATTTCATTACTTGTGATTGATCCGATCATATTCTCTATATTTTCCTGGTTCAGTCTTGGAAAGTTGTACCTTTCTAAGAATGTGTCAATTTCTTCCAGGTTGTCCATTCTATTGGCATATATTTGCTTGTAGTAATCTCTCATGATCTTTTGTATTTCTGCAGTATCAGTTGTTACTTCTCCTTTTTCATTTCTAATTATATTGATTTGAGTCTTCTCCCTTTTTTCCTTGATGAGTCTGGCTAATGGTTTATCAATTTTGTTTATCTTCTCAAAGAATCCGCTTTTAGTTGTATTGATCTTTGCTACCATTTCCTTAATTTCTTTTTCATTTATTTCTGATCTGATCTTTATGATTTCTTTCCTTCTGCTAACTTTGGGGTTTTTTTTTTGTTCTTCTTTCGCTAATTGCTTTAGGTGTAAGGTTAGGTTGTTTATTTGAGATTTTTCTTGCTTCTTGAGGTTGGATTGTATTGCTATAAATTACCCTCTTAGAACTCCTTTTGCTGCATCCCATAGGTTTGGGGGCATCTTGTTTTCATTGTCATTTGTTTCTAGGTATTTATTGATTTCCTGTTTGACTTCTTCAGTGATCTCTTGGTTATTTAGTAGCATATTTTTAACCTCCATGTGTTTTTGTTTTTTACATTTTTTTTTCTGTAATTGATTTCTAATCTCATAGCATTTTGGTCAGAAATGTTGCTTGATACGATTTCAATTTTCTTAAATTTACTGATGCTTGATATGTGACCCAAGATGTGATCTATTCTGGACAATGTTCCATGTGCACTTGAGAAGAAAATGTATTCTGCTGCTTTCGGATGGAATGTCCTATAAATATCATTTAAGTCTCTCTTCTCTAATGTGTCATTTAAGGCTTGTGTTTTGTTATTAATTTTTTTCTGGATGATTCATCCATTGGTGTAAGTGGAGTGTTAAAATCTCCCACTATTATTGTGTTACTCTTGATTTCCCCTTTTACAGCTGTTAGCATTTGTCTTATGTACTGTGGTACTCCTATGTTGGATGCATAAATATTTATAATTGTTATATCTTCTTCTTGGATTGATCCCTTGGTTATTATGTAGTGTCCTTCCTTATCTCTTTTAACTGTCTTTATTTTAAAATCTATTTTGTCTGATATGAGAATTGTCCAGCTTTCTTTCAATTTCCATTTTCATGGAATAACTTTTTCCATTCCCTCACTTTCAGTCTGTATGCTTCCCTAGGTCTGATGTGGGTCTCTTGTAGGCAACATATATACAGGTCTTGTTTTTGTATCCATTTGTCTTTTAGTTGGAGCATTTAATCCATTTACATTTAAGGTTATTATCAATATGTATATTACTATTATCATTTTCTTAATTGTTTTGGATTTGTTTTTGTAGGTCTTTTTCTTCTCTTGTGTTTCCTGCCTAGAGAATTTCTTTTAGAATTTGTTGCAAAGCTTGTTTTGTGGTGCTGAATTCTCTTAGCTTTCACTTCTCTGTAAAGCTTTTGATTTCTCCATCAAAGCTGAATGAAAGCCTTGCTAGGTAGAGTAATCTTGGTTGTAGGTTTTTCCCTTTCATCATTTTAAAGTATGTTCTGCCATTCTCCTCTGGCCTGCAGAATTTCTGCTGAAGGATTATCTGATAACCTTATGGGGATTTCCTTGTATGTTATTTGTTGCTTTTCACTTGCTGCTTTTAGTATTTTTTCTTTGTGTTTAACTTTTGATAGCTTGATTAATATGTGTCTTGGCATATTTCTCTTTGTGTGTATCGTGTATGGGTCTCTCTGCACTTGCATAACTTGATTGGCTATTTCCTTTTCCATGTTAGGGAAGGTATTTCAACTGTAATCTCTTCAAATATTTTCTCAGACACTTTCTTTTTCTCTTCTTCTGGGATCCCTATAATTCGAATGTTGGTACATTTAACGTTGTCCCAGAGGTCTCTGAGACTGTTCTCAATTCTTTTCATTCTTTTTTCTTTATTCTGTTCTGCAGCAGTTATTTCCACCATTCTACTTCCAACTCACTTATGCATTATTTTGCCTCAGTTATTCTGCTTTTGATTCCTTCTAGTGTATTTCTAATTTTAGTTATTGTGTTGTTCATCACTGTTTGATTGTTCTTTAATTCTTCTAGGTCATTGTTAAATGTTTCTTGTATTTTCTCCATTCTATTTCCAGGATTTTGGATTAACTTTACTATCATTATTCTGAATCCTTTTCAGGTATTTTGCCTATTTCTTCTTCATTTATTTGGCTTTATGAGTTTTTAGCTTGCCCCTTCATCTGCAACATATTTCTCTCTCCTCTAATTTAGTCTAACTTACTGTGTTTGAAGTCTCCTTTCTGCAGACCTGATGTTCATAGTTCCTCTTGCTTCTGGTGTCTGCTCTCTGTGAGGTTGGTCCAATGGATTGTGTAGGTTTCCTGATGGGGGGAACTGCTGCCTCTGTTATGTTGGGTGAAACTGGATCTTTTCCCTCTGATGGGCAGGGTTGCATCAGGTTGTGTGTTTTGAGGGGTCTGTGGGCTTAGTACAACTTTAGGCAGCCTGTCTGCTGATGGGTGGGTTTGCCTTTCTGTCTTTCCTGTTGTTTTGCATGGGGTGTTCAGTACTGGAGCCTGCAAGCAGTTGGGTGGATCTGGGTCTGGGAGATGAGATGGAGACCTCCAGGAGAATTCTTGCTGATTAATATTCCCTGGGGCTAGGAATTCTCTTGCACTCCAGCATCCTGAGCTCAGTGCTCCCACCCCAGAGGCTCTGACCTGAGCCAAAAACCTGGCAACCAAGACCCCCACGAGCCACACAGCTCAGCAAAAAAAGGGGAAATAAAGAAAATGAAAAAGAAGAAAAAAGGGGCAGGAAGAAAACAAATGAAAACAGACAGACAAACAAAACCCAAGACAAATAGCCAAGACAAAGACAAGCAAATAGCAACAGCAACAATTGAAAACCAATGAACAAATAAAAACCTAAACAAATTGTAAAAGCAAAAGCAAACAAATGAAAACAAAGAAACACAGACACATACAAAAGAAAAAACAAAAACAGAAAAAACATAAGACCAGAGAAGAACTAGAGAAACAAAAGAATACTGAAATGAAATCCAACAATTAAAAACAAAATGAACAAAAACAAAGAGTAGGCAGCTAATAGCATGGACCCCAGAGGCAGGCATGAGATGCTAAGGCTGCTGCCACTGCCACAAAGAAGCTTGTGTGCAAGCACAGGTCACTATCCACACCTCCCTTCTGGGGAGCATGTGAAGCCCGCCACTGCCAGGGTCCTGGGATCCAGGGACGACTTCCCAGGGAGAATGCACAGCGCACCTCAGACTGGTGCAACATCACTCCAGCCTCTGCCGCCGGAGGCTCACCACACATCGTGCCGGCCTGAGTGAGCCAGAGCCAACGAATCAGTGGCTTCTTTAACCCCGTCCTGTCTGAGCAAAGAAGAGATGCCCTCCGGCGACCTACATGCAGAGGATGGGTCAAGTCCAAAGCTGAGCC
The DNA here is from genome assembly GCF_003031525.2 of Neophocaena asiaeorientalis asiaeorientalis. NCBI lineage: Eukaryota > Metazoa > Chordata > Mammalia > Artiodactyla > Phocoenidae > Neophocaena > Neophocaena asiaeorientalis. The sequence continues at coordinate 2,037,824 of NW_020174560.1, forward strand.
CCAGGAGATGTGCGAACAAAGAAGAGAAAGGGAAATCTCTCCCAGCAGCCTCAGGAGCAGCGGATTAATTGTCCACAAAAGAGACACCAAAAACAATGGGAACTATGAGCCTGCAGCCTGCAATAAGGAGACCCCAAACACAGTAAGATAAGCAAAATGAGACAGAAAAACACACAGCAGATGAAGGAGCAAGAGAACTACAAAATGCAGAACTAAACGAGAGCTAAAAAATGAAGAAGAAATAAGCAGTCTACCTGAAAAAGAATTCAGAATGATGATAGTAAAGATGATCCAAAATCTTGGAAATAGAATAGAGAAAATGGAAGAAACATTTAACAAGGAACTAGAAGAACTAAAGATGAAACAAACAATGATGAACAACACAATAAAGGAATTTATAAATACTCTAGAAGGGATCAATAGCAGAATAACTGAGGCAGAAGAACAGATAAGTGACCTGGAAAGGCAAGAAACACAAGAGAAGGAAAAGACCTACAATAACAAACCCAAAACAATTAAGAAGATGGGAATAGGAACATACATATCGATAATTACCTTAATTGTAAATGGATTAAATGCTCCCACAAAGAGACACAGACTAGCTGAATGGATACAAAAACACGACCCATATATATGCTGTCTACAACAGACCCACTTCAGACCTAGAGACACATACAGACTGAAAGTGAGGGGATGGCAAAATGTATTCCATGCAAAAGGAAACCAAAGGAAAGCCGGAGTAGCAATTCTCATATCAGGCTAAATAGACTTTAAAATAAAGACTATTATAAGACACAAAGAAGGACACTACATAATGATCAAGGGTCGATCCAAGATGAAGATATAACAATTGTAAATGTTTATGCACCCAACATAGGAGCACCTCAATACATAAGACAAATACTAACAGCCATAAAAGGGGAAATTGACAGTAACACATTTATAGCAGGGGACTCTAACACCCCACTTTCACCAATGGATAGGTCATCCAAAATGAAAATAAATAAGGAAACACAAGCTTTAAATGATACATTAAACAAGATGGACTTAATTGATATTTAAAGGACACTCCATCAAAAAACAACAGAGTACACATTTTTCTCAAGTGTCATGGAACATTCTCCAGGACAGATCATGTCTTGGGTCACAAATGAAGCCTTGGTAAATTTTGAAACATTGAAATTGTATCAAGTATGTTTTCTGACCACAACGCTATGAGACTAATATCAATTACAGGAAAAGATTTGTAAAGAATACAAACACATGGAGGCTAAACAATAAACTACTTAATAACGAAGTGATCACTGAAGAAATCAAAGAGGAAATCAAAAAATACCGATAAACAAATGACAATGGAGACATGACGACCCAAAACTTATGGGATGCAGCAAAAGCAGTTCTAAGAGGGAAATTTATAGCAATATAATCCTACCTTAAGAAACAGGAAACATCTAGAATAAACAACCTAACCTTGCACCTAAAGCAACCAGAGAAAAAAGAAAAAAATCCCCAAAGTTAGCAGAAGGAAAGAAATCATAAAAATTAGATCAGAAATATATGAAAAAGAAATGAAGGGAACGATAGCAAAGATCCATAAAACTAAAAGCTGGGTATTTGAGAAGATAAAAAAGAATTGACAATCCATTAGCCAGACTCATCAAGAAAAAAAGGGAGAAGACTCAAATCAATATAATTAGAAATAAAAAAGGAAAATTAACAACTGACACTGCAGAAATACAAAATTCATGAGAGATTACTACAGCCACTCTATGCCAATAAAATAGACAACCTGGAAGAAATGGACAAATTCTTAAAAATGCACAACCTGCCAAGACAGAACCAGGAAGAAATAGAAAATATGAACAGACAAATCACAAGCACTGAAATTGAAACTGTGATTAAAAATCTTCCAACAAACAAAAGCCCAGGACCAGATGGCTTCACAGGTGAATTCTATCAAACATTTAGAGAAGAGCTAATACCTATCCTTCTCAAACTCTTCCAAAAAATAGCAGAGGGAGGAACACTCCCAAACTCATTCTACGAGGCCACCATCACCCTGATACTAAGACCAAACAAAGATGTCACAAAGAAAGAAAACTGCAGGCCAATATCACTGGTGAAGATAGATGCAAAAATCCTCATCAAAATACTAGCAAACAGAATCCAACAGCTCATTAAGAGGATCATACACCATGAGCAAGTGGGGTTTATTCCAGGAATGCAAGAATTCTTCAATATATGCAAATCACTCAGTGTGATATACCATATTAACAAATTGAAGGAGAAAAACCATATGGTCATCTCAATAGATGCAGAGAAAGCTTTCGACAAAGTTCAACACCCATTTATGATTAAAACCCTCCAGAAAGTAGGCATAGAGGAGCTTTCTTCAACATAATAAAGGCCATATATGACAAACCCACAGCCAACATCGTCCTCAATGGTGAAAAACTGCAAGCATTTCCACTAAGATCAGGAGCAAGAGGAGGTTGCCCACTCTCACCACTCTTATTCAACATAGTTTTGGAAGTTTTAGCCACAGCAATCAGAGAAGAAAAGGAAATAAAAGGAATCCAAATCGGAAAAGAAGAAGTAAAGCTGTCACTGTTTGCAGATGACATGATATTATACATAGAGAATCTTAAAGATGCTACCAGAAAATTACTAGAGCTAATCAATGAATTTGGTAAAGTAGCAGGATACAAAATTAATGCACAGAAATCTCTGGCATTCCTATACACTAATGATGAAAAATCTGAAAGTGAAATCAAGAAAACACTCCCATTTACCATGGCAACAAAAAGAATAAAATATCTAGGAATAAACCTACCTAAGGAGACAAAAGACCTGTATGCAGAAAATTATAAGACACAGATGAAAGAAATGAAAGATGATACAAATAGATGGAGAGACATACCATGTCTTCTTGGATTGGAAGAATCAACATTGTGAAAATGACTCTACTACCCTAAGCAATCTGTAAATTCAGTGCAAACCCTATCAAACAACCACTGGCATTTTTCACAGAACTAGAACAAAAAATTTCACAATTTGTATGGAAACACAAAAGACCCCGAATAGCCAAAGCAATCTAGAGAACGAAAAACAGAGCTGGAGGAATCAGGCTCCCTGACTTCAGACTATACTACAAAGCTACAGTAATCAAGACAGTATGGTACTGGCAGAAAAACAGAAATATAGATCAATGGAACAGGATAGAAAGCCCAGAGATAAACCCACACACATATAGTCACCTTATCTTTGATAAAGGAGGCAGGAATGTACAGTGGAGAAAGGACAGCCTCTTCAATAAGTGGTGCTGGAAAACTGGACAGGTACATGTAAAAGTATGAGATTAGAACACTCCCTAACACCATACACAAAAATAAGCTCAAAATGGATTAAAGACCTAAATGTAAGGCCAGAAACTTTCAAACTCTTAGAGGACAACATAGGCAGAACACTCTATGTTATAAATCTCAGCAAGATCCTTTTTCACCCACCTCCTATAGAATTGGAAATAAAAACAAAAATAAACAAGTGGGACCTACTGAAACTTCAAAGTTTTTGCACAGCAAAGGAAACCATAAACAACACCAAAAGACAATGCTTAGAATGGGAGAAAATATTTGTAAACGAAGCAACTGACAAAGGATTAAGCTCCAAAATTTACAAGCAGCTCATGCAGCTCAATAACAAAAGAACAAACAACCCAATCCAAAAATGGGCAGAAGACATAAATAGATATTTCTCCAAAGAAGATATAGAGATTGCCAACAAAGACATGAAAGAATGCTCAACGTCATTAATCATTAGAGAAATGCATATCAAAACTACAATGAGATATCATCTCACACCTGTCAGAATGGCCATCATCATTAAATCTAGAAACAATAAATACTGGAGAGGGTGTGGAGAAAAGGGAGCACTCTTGCACTGCTGGTGGGAATGTGAATTGGTACAGCCACTATGGAGAACAGTACGGAGGTTCCTTAAAAAACTGCAAGTAGAGCTACCATATGACCCAACAATCCTACTACTGGGCATATAACCTGAGAAAACCATAATTCAAAAAGAGTCATGAACCAAAATGTTCATTGCAGCTCTATTTCCAGGAGATGGAAACAACCTAAGTGTCTATCATTGGAGGAATGGATAAAGAAAATGTGGCACATATATACAATGGAATATTACTCAGCCATAAAAAGAAATGAAATTGAGTTATTTGTAGTGAGGTGGATGGAACTAGAGTGTGTCATACAGAGTGAAGTAAGTCATAAAGAGAAAGACAAATACCGTGTGCTAACACATATATATGGAATCTCCCTGGTGGCACAGTGGTTGAGAGTCTGCCTGCCAATGCAGGGGACACAGGTTCGTGCCCCAGTCTGGGAAGATTCCACATGCCGCAGAGTGGCTGGGTCCGTGAGCCATGGCCGCTGAGCCTGCACATCCAGAACCTGTGCTCCACAACAGGAGAGGCCACAACTGTGAGAGCCCTGCGTACCGCAAAAAAAAAAATTAAGGAACAAAACTAAAGCAGAATGCAAACTGAAGGAAACAGCAAACAAAACAAACACATAATAATGATTTAAAAAAAGATAAGAACAAATAAAGCAAGGGACAAATGGATAAAAAACAAAATAGAACAAAGAAAAAAAAACAAGGAAAAAACACAACAGAAATGTAATGTAGAATTAGAAATATAAAAAAATAAAAACTATATTGAAAAAAAAATTTAAACTAAATAAAAATAAAAACAAATAATAATAAAAAGCAGAATAAAACAAAACATTTAAAAAATAGTAATGATTATATTTTCTTGGGGTCTCTGCTGTCAGTGACCTTGCCCCCACCATGATTCACAGCCAACCTCTGCCTCCCCAGTAGGCCCTCCAAAACCTCTAGGTAGGTCTCTGTTCCCTCTGTGGGCACTGTGGGGGCAGCTCAGACTCTGACCTGGCCCAACTCCCACATGTACTAATCCCCAAAGTCCCCAGTTGCTAGAGCTAGACTGGCTTCAGTTCTGGGAACACTCCTTGTCCATTTAGATATTCCACAGATGCAGGGTTTACCATGCTGATCATGGGGATTTAATCTGCGGTTTGTGCAACTACACAGAAAGATTTTTTTTCCTCTTCCTTAGTCACCCCACCCCTGGGGCTCAGCTGTGGTTTTAACCCCACCTCTGCATGTGGGCCAACCACAGGAGTCTGCTCCTCAGGCTGCCCTGGAGGGCTTGGGTCTGCCCCGGTAAGGAGAATGTGTGGACATGGCATGACTCCCTGGATTGTGGGGGCCCTGACAGCAATAGGTGCACAAGAAAGCCAGTGGCCATGGGTGTGAGAGATCTGGCCCTAGTGAGAGCATTTCCTAGCACCTGGTGGCTGATGTGAGATGGCCATCACTGGTGGGGTATTTTCCTAGCACCTGGCAGGGCAGGGGGCCAGTGTGTGGGGAGAGAGATGCTGCAGTGGCAGCTCCACTCCCTGTGCATCACTCAACAGTGGCGCCTTGCTTCTATGGCAGTCTGGATTTCCTCCACAAACATTCCCAGTTGCAGATTCTCTCCCTCCCATCCCCATAGGCTGTCTCCTCACAGCCAACAGCAGTCCTCCCCCAGTGTTTGCTCTCCAATCCCCATGTTGTAGCTCTCAGCCCCCTTGTGCACCAGTGGACACGCATCCCAGTCTGGGCTATGCAGGGCTGTGGCACGGACTATCTGTGTAGGTCTCATTCTGTCCTGTCTGCCATAGACCAGACATTTCATCCTGCTCTGACAGCTTCAGATGCCCCCCATCTGTCCCAACTGACTTCTCCATCAGTGAGGGGGCTTCCTCGGATACAGGAAACTCTCCTCAGCTTCAGCTCTCCCCCAGGGTTGCAGATCCCATCCCACTTCCTCTCCTCTTCTTTTTCCCTTCTTTCTTTCATCCTACGCAGTTATGTGGGGATCTTTCTTGTCCTTTCTGGAGTCCACGGTCTTCTGCTACTGTTCAGCCAGTGTTCTGTGGGAATTGTTCCATCTGTAGATGTATTCTTATGCATTTGTGGAGAGAGATGAAGTCCACATTCTCCTACTCCTCCACCATCTTGGTTTTCCCCTCTATATACTTTTATATCCTACTTCCATATCACAAATTTACTTTTAAAATTTACTGTTGTTCTGTCTTCAAATTTACTTTTAAAATGTCAGACTGATCATATTTACATTTTGTTCTGTAAGTATAATGAGCCTTCCATGCCTTGTGTATAGACTGATTTTTGAATTTAAATGTCTCATTGCTGTGACCATGTAAGATCATTCACTGAAGAGCCAAATAATGTGCTATGATCACATTTCCTTTGATAACCATTTGCTTGTCACCTTGTTTCCAATTTTCCCCCTTTGTACCTTTATCATGTCCCCCAAGTACTTTAACCTCTACCTCAGGGATTCCAGCAAATCTTCCAAGTCTTCCTTTGTTTGAGCTCCATTTCTCCTGCTCCTCCTCCTCAACACTGACATAATTCTTCTCTGGCTTGATGAGCAGCTATCATCATGGGACTTTCCTTCATTACTCTGCTGGTTTGGATTCACTATCCTATGGCTCTCATTTCTTCCTCTCTCTTTATTTAAACCTTCAAGGAACTTCAGGGTGTGGGAGGGGGGATGCATTGGCAGCAATGTTATGAGCCTTGCTTTTGTTTCATCTGCACACTTCGTTGGTAGTTTGGCTGGATTTGGAATTCCCTCAGGCCACTGACCATCATCCCATCACCTTGGGGCATGCAGGGTTGCAGAGGAGAAGTCTGAGACCAGCATCACTCTTCTTCTTTTATGATGACCTGTTGGGGGTTTTTTGTTTGTTTTTTTGTCTCTCTAGACACTTGGAACCAACTTTTCTATCCTACTTACTAAGACAGATACACAGAAAATGCTTTTAATTTGAAGATTCATATCCTTTAACTTTTTAGCATTTACCTCTACTACCTATTTGATAATTTCTTCCCTTCTGTTCTATTCTCTCTCTAGCAATCTTATTAGTCAAGTGGCAGACCTCTAGTCTCAAATTTTCCACCGCTGTCTCATATTCTATATTCTGTGAGATTTCCTCAAGTTTTTAATCCTCTATTCTTTATTATTTCTGTAATCATATGTTTAATTTTTAAAAACTCATTCTTTTGTTGTACCTTTCTTGGCATTCCGATTCAATAGATGAAATTTTTATGCATCTCTTTGAGAATTGTAATTAGATTTAATTTTTTTCTCTCTTCAGTTTGCTGAATTACCTGTTTCCTTCAGGATCAGCTTTGGTATTGATTTCCTTGTTGGTATTTCTCTTTTATGTTGGAAGCTTTTCTCAAGCACCAAATGATCCTGGATTTTTCATTCATGTGTAAGAATTAAGTGCCAGGAAAGCTGACAGTGTTTGGGAGTAGAGTTTGTTCACTAATTGGCTTCATTTTAAGCTAAGCAGGCAGGCATCCTGCTGTTACATGGAGGGATCCATGTGTGCCAGAATACAAGGGCCACACCTTCACTGGCTGATCAACATTTTACAATTTATTTTTTTAAATGTAGGTAAAAATAAACTTTATCTAACCACCACCCCCCCACCATGGTAGATTAAAACCTATTTTCTTGGTGGACATAGGAGTAGAGAGGAGAATAGGAGAGTTAACTTCTGTGTACAGACTTTCACAACAGTCTTTATGCCCTAACCCCATTATACCATGTGTCTCTGAGTCAAGAGTCTGTATGGAGTTCTGCAATGCTCAGCTTTCTCTTCCCACCTGCTTCAGCAGTCAATACTCCTGCATCTACTTTGGGTCTACCGATATGTGTTGAAACATTCTATTACTGATGACTTTACCCCCATTCTCTTTGTTTTATGGGGGCAAATGAATTTTTTTCTGACCTTAGAAAGGTAAAGGGGTAAACTTACATGCTTAATCCTCTATCTTGGACCAGAAGATTTAATTTCCATTTTAAGACGATCCCAGTGATTGTTGTGGGGTAAATGGCATGCATGAGGGTTAGAGGGGATTCAGGGAGACAAGGAGGTGACTGTTACATAGTTCCCGAGAAAATGAGTTGGAGAAAAATGGACATTTTTAAAATAATTCTAAGGTTAGGACCTATATGGCATGCTTATTGGATGTGGGAACATAAGTAAGAGAGAGGAATTAAGGATAACTGTAAGTTTCCAGATTGAGCACTTATGTGGTGACATTTAATGTTTGAGAAGGAAAAGGAGCGGTCCAGTTTTGGAGAGAAATAGAAGTTTCATTTGTGACAAACTAAGGTTAATATGCCAATTAGACATCCAAGTGGAGATGTCAAGTAGAAAGTTAGATGCACATATTTGGAACCCAGAGAAAGATATCTAGGGTTGAGAAAAATTGGAGTGTTCCTCAGGAGATACATGGTATTTATATTTCTCACCAGGAGCTCACTTGGGTAATCTCTAGGAATAGTCTTCTGAAACATTTCAACTAAATCAAAACATTCATTAATACAGCAAGAATAATACAATTTCCATGAATGTTAATTTAGTCATTTGAAATGAAGAATCTGTAAGGAAAGACTTATGTAATTTTCAAAATCCATTAAAAAAAACGTACTTCTCCTGCCACTGAGAAAATCATGAGAGTGTACCTTTGGGTTTGTATTGATTCTCTGTTCTTAACCTAAATAACCTGAGCTACAGTAGCCCTCCTTAAAATTCTCAACCCATCAAGGTAATGGTTAAGCAAGAGGTCTTGGAAAGGCACAATTTAACATTTTGTCAGCCAGGTGTAATGACTTTATAATGTGGCTAGCAATTGAATCAACAACCCACAACACCAACACTACTTATTAATTACTCACCATGGGTCTATCACCAAACACTTGAGAACTTATCCTAAAGATTCAACATTAAAAAATGATTTGTAAGCATTCAGGCAAAGAGGTTTTCCAGAAAACTAGAAGGCTGGGGGCAGAGCTGCCATGTGGGATGCCTGAGCTCTGATTCTGCTTCCTGCACCTGCTGCTTAGAGAGAAATTGACGCTATGTGCTTCCAATTAATCTCTGTCTGACAGATAATAATGTTTTTATGCCTGAGATGTTATTTAAGTGCATGCATATATGTTCACAAGTACACACACACACACACTTTTAGTCTTAGAACAAAAAGTTTCATTTTGCCAGTAGTCAACCAATACAAAATCATTCCAAAGGTTGGAATGTGCCCTAAACTGGCCAAGTATTTTTTCAACTCCTAACAGCAGTTGATCAGGAAATCTTTCTCCTACAGTGTTATTTCTGGGCTAATAACATGAAAATGTCTCAGATACCAGAATAGGTACAAAGTGTTTTACGGTGTACATTTGAGAGACAGAATCATTCAAGCAAAGGAGCATGAGATTTTGGATAAAACAGACTTGAGTTCAAATTCTGGCTCACTATTGCTGATTCATTAAAACTGACTTTCTCTCACTCAAAGACAATATTTTTCTTACTTTAACAAAAGCAGGAAGATTAGGTGTTTTTTAGGTTATTGATTAAATTTTTCTCATTCACCAGATTTCTGAGACATAAGACCCATCAGTTTTATTTACCAAGGGTCTTGGGAGACCTTGAAAAAGCATTGCAAACATCCTCATAAAAGAAAATGTATCCTGAGAAGGAGAGAGATGACAGGCTGACTTTTCATTCCCCATGAATTCTGGCTGTCTACGTAGGCTTCAGGGTGTCCTCTTTCCCCAAGACTTTTTCTCATGTTTCAGTGACTCAGTCACTTTACTACTTTTACCTGAGTTGGAAAAAAGAGGGATGCCTTATGTAGCATCAGGATTCTTTCACATAGTTTTCAAGCTTTAGGTCCAACTCACATTCTCCATTAGCTCTATTCCGTGGGTCCACTTGTCTACTCTGCATCTTTGTAATGTTCATGAGAACTCTTTGTGCTGTGGTGACCTGTAACAGCCTGTTAATGGAGTTTACAGGTTCCACATGTATTGTCCCCAGTGTGGTTCAGTGACAAGAGTGTAAGAATGATGTTAGACAATACATTGGGAGCATTGAACCAGTGGAGAAAGTTAACCAATGAGAAATTCCTAGTGACTGGGTGCTGAAGAACTTTCATGAAGAACCATGCCTAATAATCTCATATAATTATTAACAATGATACAAGATGTGCTACTATTTCCCCAACTTTCAGCAAAGCCTAATAGACCCCCTACAGCCTTGTGTGTTAGTGGAGTGTAAAGGACATGGAAGTAAGGAGAGTAGTGACCTGCTCTACATGAACTCCACCTGTGCCTGTTTCTCACTGGGGCCCACAGAGTTACAACCGTCATATATAAAGAGGGAGCAGTTCCTGGAGGTTCAGGAGGTGATCTGAGAGACTGTCATTGAAAGTGGCACAGAGAAGCAGACACAACATGGAACATAGGAAACTCCCCTCTCCAAGTGACCAAAGCACCACAGTGACTGACTCTGGATTACGCCAGTGGTACCTAGTAACCACCCAGTAGATGATATTTATCTTCTCACATATACCACTAAAAATGAGGGTCATGAGAATACCTACCTCATAGTGTTGTTACGAAGATTACTTGAAACTTACATATTCTTGTGGTTGTATTTTCACTCTGTTGTGTTATAGTTTTCCCAAGACAGGATGATCTTCTCTCTTCTTTTGCTCCTTCTGCCCTTCTCTGAGCACAAATCCATGGAGCCCCAACACGTGCTATAGACATTCTCGACACCTTGCTTGCATTCATTTCTTCTTTGGTTCCATTAGAATATGTCTTTGGCCTTCTTAAATTGCCAACCTGTGGCATTACATTTGGACCGATTTTAAAATGTGAGGACACATATGTATTGTCTCTGTGTCTTATTTTAGAGCATATGTCTGATTCCTATTGTGGTTGAATTAAATATTCTGATTCAAATTCTGAGAATGTATGTAATATTAGTGTTGGGGTTTAGGGCCCATACAGATCTAAGACACATTTTGGAGCTGAGAGGGTGGGTGAATTACCCATCTGGGGTCTTCTCTGTGAATGGAAGATGTCACCCACGTATTGCAAGATACTAAGAGCCCCAGTGAAGAAGATCACATCACTGGATGAAACCCTTGATTAGAAGGAGATAAATTTATAGACTGGCTCCTTTCTGTATTATGGATAATATCCCACTGACCACTTTGGGTGGTAGGTTGTCAAAGATGTAATGGGGCTGTATGGCAGAAGGATTATGAAAGTTGTTGCTTTGTATTGATCTGAACCTACAAAACTCTTGTAAGAAATGACTCATGTAAAATCATTTCTGGACCCCACATTGTGCTGTGTGATATAGGCTGGCATTATAAGGCCAATGAAGATATCTGTGATTCTGTGGTTTTTATGTTACCCTGGAACTCCAATAGTCACAGTCACTGAGTGGGTGGACCCTACCCTGGTCAACATTAATTATCCCACTTCCTGTGATCACAGGAAGTTACAGGAGATGAAAAGGAAGCCGTGGGCTGACGTCTTTCCAAAGGCAGTGACAAATACTACTGTCAGTCTGAAAATTGTATGTGAATCCTGCATATTAATAGCTCCTCAACATGAAGGGGAAGGCGAGCCAGACAGTCTATCTCTGTAGACAGATAGCTGGCTTCAGAGAGCATCTCTGAATGGGAAGATGCTATCTGCACACAGAATAGATAAATCGTGATGGAGGAAGCAGGGCTGGGGGTCAGAAAGTTGTTCTCATGTGTTGTAGGATGTTTAGCAGCATCCTTGGTCTCTACTTATTAGAGGCCAGTAGCATCCTCTCCCCAGTTGTAACAACCAAAAATACCCCTAGAAACACTACCAATGTCTCCTAGGGAGACAAAATCAGCCCTGTGCCTGAGGCTGTGGTCTTTGTTCGCATAATCAAAGCTGGTGCACTAATACCATATTCACATTTCAATTCATGGGATGGAGAAAGGAGAAAAAGTGGAAAGCAAGCAACTTCCTTTTAAGAGGGTGATGTAGATATTGTATATATCACTTATGCTCATGTTCCTTGTGCTAGGACTTGGTCATATGGCAATAGAAAGATGTAGAGAGAGGCTGAGAAATTCGGTGGCATGCTAAAAATCAAGGGGGTTCTATTTCTAAGAATATTTGGGGAATATGAATAATGGGGGGAGCAATTAGTCTCATTACCAGTATGGAATTATTACATAATTAAATATGATAATGTACCTTAAGTACCCAGCATAATACCTGACATAGTAAATGCTCAATGAATATTTGTCCTCCTCTCCCTCCTGCCTCTCCATCCCCAAGCACTTGGCCTGTGTCTCTTTCACACTGAGATTTTGTCTTAAATTATTCTGATAAACATTAATAATAATTACTCTCCTTTATATTTGGTAAATACTGAGACTATAGACCACTCTCGATGTATGCTTTAAGCCCACCCTCTCTTTCAGGTTTTTTCTGACTTTGCCTTTTGCCTGCTATGGGCTTGCCATTAACACAATCTCCATAAACACAGACAAATATGGACCCTTATGTGATGCTTCCTGGAGGTCCTACTTCAAAGTGAATGACATTTTGGTATTGAATCAGTTTTAACCCTGGGTCTAGAATTTACCAGGACTGTCACTTTGGGGTAGTTGCTTATGTAGTTACTTAATTTGGGGCCCTCAATTTCCTTATCTGTAAAATGGGCAGAACAATACCTACTTTGTAGAGATGTCATAAATTATCCCAAATAAAAATGTTTCAAGCCACTAATAGTCTGGTCCTGTAAATATTATTTCAAAAAAATTTTCATAATGCCATATAGCTTCTGAAATAATATGCCAATTTTATAGAAAAGTAAGTGTGGCTAAGAGGGGTAAATTTTCTTGCCCAAAATTTTATGTGCACACAATTTTAGGAGGATAAAGAGATGGGATTTGAACTCAGGTTTCTCTGACACCAAATTGAGCCTCTTTACAATGCCAAAGGTTTTCTTCCACTTCTTTTGTGAACACATATTACTCAACAGCTGTTAAACCACTTCTGTCCCTTAAAGAAGCTGCGTGTGGACTGACAGAATATGGGACAACGGCTTCCCCAAGAGGGAGACTACAGCCCACAGTGGACTGTCCCCTCTTCCCCGGGAAAGAGGCTTGATATGGAGAGTGACAACTGGGAATTTTCAGCCACTGACCATCCACCTGTGCCCGGCTCTGTCACCAAGAGCATGGCCAGGGGTCCCTGTGTGCTAAGCTTATCACTGGGGTGCTGGCACCCTCCAAGGGGCTGACCCACCCTTTCTCTCCTCGCCTCAGCTAGTTGTGCAAGTTGCTGACCCAAATGGAAAGCACTGCATTTCATGAGAATGAAATAAGTACATTGGACAAGAGCTCCACATTTCTCACCATCAGCTTTCCTTCATTTTCGGGAATGGCCCTGCTAACCTGTGATTTTGAAGGATTCCAAAGAATTTTGGAGTCTAGGAATCAATTTTACTGGTAGTTTCTTTTTTTCTGGATGTCTCAATGTGGCATGTTCCTTTCTCTCTCTCTCTCTCTGTGTGTGTGTGTGTGTGTGTGTGTACACATGTGTGAAGGCAGTATTTGTATATCTGCTCCAGATATACCAAGGTGTCTTGTGATATGTAACAGCAGCTGTGGTGTAATGAAATGACCTTAATACTTGGTGTCAGAAAACCTGGATTCAAATCCTAGGTGTCTTACCTGCAATGTGACCTAGGGGATCTTTCTGGGTCCTAGCTTCCCCCAAAGGAAAATGAAACCTAATAAACCCTACTTTGGAAGGCTGCTGAAGAATTCAGTGATATTACAGATGGATGGCAGTGTGCTGTAGTGGAAAGAGACTTGAGTTCAAATCTATCTCTAAAAAGTCTTGTGAATCAGGAAAATTTACTCAACTTTGTTGCTCAGTTTCCACATCTTTAAAATGATATTTCCAACAGATTTGTGTGGGTCAAATGAGAAATCTGTGAATTCTCTTATATAGTCCCCAAGCAAATGATATGACTCATTTCACGGGGCTTAGGAAAAGATGAGGGGATGCTCTGAGACAGAGCAGGCTGGACTGTGTCTCAGTGAGCCTTCTTCAAGGGTGTCTGTTACTGCAGCTGGGTCCCTGGGGCTTCTTCACAAGTTAATGGGCTGGTTAATGGACTCAATGGAGAACCCACTTGTCTCCCTCTTGTAACACAAAAGGCATCTTGCCTGCTTTGATTGCTCTTTAACATTTACTTCTGCAGCCTAATTTGGTTACAACAGGATTGTCTTCTCCAAGGGCCATCTCCCAAATTACCAGCCCCAGATAAGAGTGATTGCTTTTGTAAAGATCCATCTTAATCATGGACCCTCCCTCTCACCTTAGCTGGCTTCTTAGCTCCATAAGGAGCAACCAGCTTGAGTACTGGGTGAGGTTTAACGTGGTCCCCGAGAATGTATGTTGGGGCACTCATCCCAACTCTTTGAGAGAAACATTTGGGGTAATGCCTCACTTTTCATGACAAGACCAATGGAATGCACCTTCTCTTTCAGGCTCTAGAGAAGACTTTGAGAAGAATTCAAACTTTGTCTTCTGACCCCACCCTGACTACCTATTCAGTACTTCTCACCACCTCCATTAGCCACACCCTCACTTTCTGTCCAAAAGGACAGAGTTCTCACTCTGTGCCTTGGCTTCCAAAGCTACCCACTGCAGTGTCCCACCCATGCAATCCTTCTCAAGTGTTTGTCGTAGTACCTCAAGGGTCCACAGGTGAGAGATGATATCCTGAACTAATTTATTACTTATTATTAAAGAATGATAATGAGTTATTTCAATTTGATTCAAATCTACCTTATATTCATAAAGCAGCCATGGTCCAGGTGCTGTGTCAGGTACTATATAGACAGCTACACTATGCTAGAGAGTTTACACTCATTATCTCATTTAATACCCAAAAAAGTAGACATAATTATTCTTGCTCTCAGGGGGGAAACTCAGACTCAGAGAGGTTTGCTGATTTGCTCAGTGTTACTAGGACCTCTGCATTACACAGTGCCACAGGACACCATTCCCATGGTAGTCCATGCAAACAGCACTCTCTGGATTTGTGTTCTGGGACACAATGCAAAAGGAATGGTATCCTGGAGCTGTGCAAAGCTGTGGTTTTGGTGCTTACCCAACAGAGTCAAGATTTCTAGTTCTTCTCATCCTGAGTTTAGTGATTCTTCTAGCCCACACAAAAAAAGATTAACCTCTAGCATGATGCCAACTCTCTTCTGATGAATTAAATAAGAAAAGTGGTGATTAAAGGTTTCTTCTAAATTATTTGAGCACTCAGGTGAGGATGGCGAACACAAACAATGCTTAGTGTACGGCCCAGGTGATTCATTGCAGTTCAGAAAGGGATAGTGAACAACATTCCACATGGGAAATCACCTGGCAGTGGAGAAATAGCAGAGGTCAGACAGAACTAGGTTCAGATCCTAGATGTGCCACTTCTTAGTGTGCTCTAGGATAAACAGTAAGTTCTTTTACACCTCAGTTTTATCTTCTGCAGAAAATGGCCCTTTTGCTTGGACCAGGATACCTTAAATTCATCAGATAAGACTCACTCAAGTGTTTAGAATACCATAACTGAGTGCTTTAAAAAGTGAGTAAAATTTTGGTGCTATCTCAGGAAAGTTTTAAGTTACATTGGTAATTTAAAAATTTCCTTTATTCTGAATCAGTATTTTTTTAACATCTTTATTGGAGTATAATTTCTTTACAATGGTGTGTTAGTTTCTGCTTTATAACAAAGTGAATCAGCTATACATATACATGTATCCCCATATCTCCTCCCTCTTGTGTCTCCCTCCCACCTTCCCTATCCCACCCCTCTAGGTGGTCACAAAGCACCAAGATGATCTCCCTGTGCTATGTGGCTGCTTCCCACTAGCTATCTATTTTACATTTGGTAGTGTATATATGTCCATGCCACTCTCTCAGTTTGCTCCAGCTTACCCTTCCCCCTCCGCGTGTCCTCAAGTCCATTCTCTATGTCTGCGTTTTTATGCCTGTCCTGCTCCTAGGTTCTTCTGAACTGTTTTTTTTTTTTAGATTCCATATATATGTGTTAGCATACAGTATTTGTTTTTCTCTTTCTGACTTACTTCACTCTGTATGACAGACTCTAGATCTATCCACCTCACTATAAATAACTCAATTTCGTTTCTTTTTATGGCTGAGTAATATTCCATTGTATATATGTGCCATATCTTCTTTATCCATTCATCTGTCAATGGACACTTAGGTTGCTTCCATGTCCTGGCTATTGTAAATAGAGCTGCAATGAACATGGTGATACATGTTTTTTTTTTTTTTTGCAGTACGCGGGCCTCTCACTGTTGTGGCCTCTTCCGTTGCGGAGCACAGGCTCCGGATGCGCAGGCTCGGCGGCCACGGCTCAAGGGCCGAGCCACTCCCCGCATGTGGGATCTTCCCGGACCGGGGCACGACCCCGTGTCCCCTGCATCGGCAGGGGGACTCTCAATCACTGTGCCACCAGGGAAGCCCCACGACTCTTTTTGAATTATGGTCTTCTCAGGGTATACCCTGAGAAGACCATAATTTAAAAAGTCTTACTGATTTTTAAAGTCAATGTCCTTTCTGTTATACTCCTCTGCTCCTCAACTGTTTTTAACTCATTTTAAAAGTATAAGACAATGTGTATTTCATACATGCTTCAGTGATTGCAAATACTCAGTCCAGTTGCTCTGAGCCTGGTCGTATCCCATCTTTTCACTTTGATGGTGGCATAGGGTGTTTGCAAATATGCTGCTTCCTACACGAGGGCCAGTGTCCACACATACACACTCATCTCTCTTCCCCTTGGCTGCTCAAATATTCCCCATGCTGTCCTGGAGAGTTTTGTGCTTGAAGAATCAATCAAAGGATTAGCAGATGTGCTGACAGCCACACAAGCTGATTTCCTGAACCTCTTAGCCCTCGGGCCCAGAAAGGAAGCACAGCCCCTAATGGACTCTCATTTGTAATTAAATGACAAGGATATTGTGGTGGGAAGAGTTGTCTCTTCCTTATTAGGGCCACTTGCTGGTCTTTTTATTCATTTTTATGTGAGTTCAGTTCCCATTGATGTGGGTGATGATTGTTGGCCAAATACCACTCCTGCATCTGAGTCGACATGGCATTCTCCCCCAATGTCCCTGTGGTAAACACGGAGGACTTGAAAGACAGAATGATTTCACCTCTGAAGTCCTATTTGGTGCACATTTTGAGCCCAGGGACCAACCACGCAGGAGGCCTGGGGTGTTTTCACTAGGGCACAACCATGAAAGTGTTGTGTATATTTTTCCCCTTGGTGGAAAAATGATGGCTTTACTTTCTTGAAGCATTCCTGTTGACTTATTCATGGAACCCAAAGAGGGTGACATCCAAGGAGGGCAGCATGCAGCCTTCTGTTTCCCAGCCAGAGTCAGGGTTTGGCAAAGAGTGAGAGTTGGAGGGAGGCAGGACTGCCCAGTGCAGTAGGTGAGAAAAGAGTTGGCCAAAAAGTAGGAAAGACTTGAAACCAAAATCCACACTCTGATGTGTGGGGCCTCCCAGTGAGAAAAAACACTCACCAAACACCCACATACTTATTTGGGTTGGAAGAGGGTATGCAGTGCCCAGGAGGCTGTTGAAACAGAGAACCGACCCCCTTCAATGGGCTGTAAGAGCTGCGGAAAGCTGGGGCAGGGGCTGGGAGGAGGGATGAAGTGGAGCATGCCCAAGACAAGTCTGTAGATACTTGGCCCAAAGAACCCATTTTGCAGGTTTACTTGGGATGAAACTGTAGGCTTTGCCTTGTGTGGGTGGTGGATGGAGAGACTTAGGAGAAGAAGGAATATGACTTTTCTTTGGAGCCAGACAGACTTAGGTTTGAATTCAAGCTCCACCACCTATGAACATTGGAACCTTGGGGAAAGTCACTTAATTTGTCTGGGCCTCAGTTTCTTAGCCAGTAAAATGGGAATTAAATTGTGGTTTTTAATGAGGATTAAATTTGGCCTCGGTGTACTGGCCCTAACCAGTTTTCAGTACACAGCTGCCATCATTCCCTATGTTTGATGACTAGTTGAATATAAGGAGGAAAACCTAATATAATGGTTTTAGAGCATCTCAGCCTAGCTGTAAATCCTGGCTCTACTTTGCATTAGCTTTGTGACTTAGAATAACTTTCTTAACTTCACAAAACCACAATTTCTTCCATCATAAAAAGATGATCACAATAAGATTTACCTCACAATGTTATCGAGAGTTGAGATAAAACACTTGCATAAAAACAGTTGCATAAAAGCACTTAGCACAGTCTCTTACTAAGCAAGTGTATTTAGGTTTTTGTAAGTGTTAGCCAAGATGATAGGAGTAGTAGTCTCTGAGGATGGGAATTGCACAGTCTAAACCATGGTTCTTAATTGGGTGCCTCCAAGAGACATTTCACAGTGTCTGGAGACATTTTCAGCCATCACACTTTTGCTGTGTGTATGCTGCTAACAGGATCCAGTGGGTAGAGAGAGACCAGGGATGCTACTAAACCTACAGTGCATAGGGCAGCCCTCCACAACAAAGAATTATCCATCCCAAAATATCAGTAAGGCCAAGGTCATGAAACCCTGATCTACACCTGGCACTTTGGCAAGACAAACAAAATAAAGTAGATATCAGAGATCTGCCTGAGTTGGTATTAGGGATAACTAAGTTTTTCGGTTATTTAAATACAAAACATATACCACTTTCTAGATTGTATCTCCTTGAGTATAGGGACTGTGTCTTCATCACCTTTATCCCCTGTAGCTTGGCACAAGTTTTGTATTCACTAAATGTCTTTCAAGTCAGTGCATAAGTTGATGCAGTAGCTCCAGTGCAAGGTCAAAGATATAACTATTATTTGATAATCCACGGAGAATTTTCCCCTTGAAACAAAATGGAAAAATGGTTCAGCTTTTGGATAGAACACCACCCAGGGTAATCAGAACTGGAACTGAAAAACCAAAGTGGCAGAAAACACAGGAAAGTTACTGCTTGGCATGGACCACCAATTTGGGGCTGAGAAGGCAGGGAGTGGATTTGCCTTTCTAATTAGGTTTGACTTGGGCTAATATTGAAGTGGGCTTTTGTTCCCTGAGTAGACACCAGCTGGGAGGTACTCCAGGAACGTGCTGGGTGGCAGGGTGAAGTCAGCCTGATATTACACATTTTCTCTGGGTGATCCATAAATAGATGGTTCATACATGGACATATGAGACCAGTCTATAAACTTAGCTCTGACACAGAATGTTCAGAGAGGTCAGACTCTTGAGTCACTCTGTATGACAGTTCAAACCCAGTCTCTGTTACTAGCTCGCCATGTGGCCTTGCACAAGATTTCAGCTTTTCTGAACCTCATTTTTTTCTCAGTCAAGAAAATGCAGATGGATAAGATCTACCTCAAGAGGTTGTTGTGAAGGATAAAAAACAAATGAGATAAGAAGTTATATTGACTTTTATCACAAAAAGCTTGGAATAACCCCAAATTCATCACACCATATACTGATTTAGGGAAGAATTCCCCTACATAAGTGATTTATTGTTTACTTAATTTTTGTATTGCCTCTAGTATCTACCACCTCTTAACCACACGAATGGATGGTTAGTCTCCTAAACATTCTTGCTACTTCCCTTCCACCTCACCCCAACAACTGTCCTTAGAACATACTCCAGATAACTCCTCCTAAATCATAATGCTGGTCAAGACATTCCCACACTTAGAAATGCTTCTTGTGACCTACAGAATAAAGGCCTAGACTTACTGGCAAGGCATTCAAAGCCTTGCACCATCTGGTCTCCACGGACTCTCCACCCCTAATCCTTACCAATTCTGGACCATACCGTTTCCACGTTATTTTCTATTCCTGAAACATCCCCTTGATTTTTATGCCCTTAGGTATTTGCTCCTGATCCTCCCTTAGCTTGAACTTCCTTTTTAAATGAAATCATATCCAGCTTTCAAGACTCAGGTCAAATCCCATCTTCCTCAGAGGAATGTTTCTTAATTTCTCCTTTTGTACTTAGAATTATAACTCTTATTCCTCTGGCCTCCAAAGCACTTGCTGGCTCAAGTTTTCTGTTCCTGCTGTTATAGCAGTTTGGGTATGCATTTTTACTCCCTTAAGAAATGAGAAGTTCCAGACAGGTATTAGGAATCTTTATGACCCCTCCAACCACCCCTACTCCAGCATTTGGAATGGTATCTTACACAGGGGAGGCACTCAAAAATGTTTGTTGGATCAAACGTCAAGATCATCAAGGGATTCATTTCTTAAGGGAGATTCTGTTGCCAAAGGTATATCCTTCTATGCTAACAAAATATCCCCCCCCGCCAAAGGAGTGGTAGAATAAATTTCATTTTCTCTACACCAGAACAAGTTCATGTCCAGCAGTGCTAGAAGCTGGGTGTGATGGTGGGTGTGTGATTTAAAGATTTAGTGTTTCACACCCACTTATCCATTAAATAATCATTCTTGTCATGCAAACAGACTGTGCTGTGTGTGCACATGTGTTTGTGTGATTTCTCTCCATTTAGACTTGAGTTAATTGGAAGGTCCATGTGTTATTTCTTTATACTTCTTACAGGTCTCATCTCAAGGCACTGCTTTGGACTTCCAACGTGTACAGTATGCATGGAAAAAGGAGGGAATAACTTTGCAGTGGAGAAAGCTGGCAAACTGTCTCAGCCAGGTGGTCAAGGCTACCACCAGCAGTGATGAGTTGTCTTGATAAATTTCATACCCTTGACGTGACACAAAGAAAAGGGAACTTTACTTCTATGGTCTTCCTCTCCCAAACCCATAAGCCCTATCTAACCATGAGAAAAACATCAGACAAACCCAAATTGAATGACATTCTACAAAATGCCTCAACAGTATTCCTCAAAACTCTCAAGATCATTAAAAAAACAGCATAAAATCTTGGAACCTACTACATTCTACAGCAGTCCAAGAAGTCATGACATCTGAATGTAATGTATCCTGGATGGGATCTTGGGGAAAAAAAGGACATTCAACTTCCACATGAAGAATTAAAAAGAAACTGTTAAAACATGTGGTTATATTATGGTAATTGGATAACCCTGAGCAAGTCATTTGAATGTCTTTGTTTCTTCATTCATTTAATAATACTTTTTAAAAGTGCACAACTTGTGGGTTAGAACAAATTAAATGACTCTGGATGGAATACCTAGCATTTAGTAGGTGCTCAATGCACGTTCCTTTCCCTTTGTCATAATGACTTGGGTGCGAGTCACTGAACCTCTCTGTGCTATTGAACAGAATTAAAAGAAAAGTTCTTTCAAACAAAATCTGTAGCTACTACTACCTTCTCATGAGTGGGGTAGCATAAGTTTTATCAGTGAGGAAGTAAGTCTCTGTACGCTCCCCTTCCAGGATGTTGGGAGGAGAGAGGAGAGATGGACATTTCAAACCTTCTTCCATTTCTTCTGGCTACTATGAGTCCAAGGGTGGATGAAACTCTGTTTCAGCAGGCACACTAATGAGGTCGTATTTTTAAAAATAAGCCTAAACAGTAGAGGGTAGAGAGTTCAGAAACAGCTGAACTCTTCTGCATAATTAAAGTAGGGAATTAAGATAATAGGAGTATAAACATGTGTGTTGGGGGTTGGAGGTGGGTGGGTGGTGGTGGTACTGAGCCACAGAGCAGGAAGCTACAATCTTTATAGAAATGTGACCAGCAATAAATTCTCTGTGGAGGCACAACACTAGGACTATTAAAGCAAGTGTCTAAACTCTCCTTTTAACTTATTTGTTTTTCTGTAAAGTAAATGCCCTTCATCATCTCAAATTTCAAAAGGTCTGCTAAACATACAAATTCCTGGCATGAAAGATTTTGGTGGAAATCGAAATCCTCATCCACATTTATAATAATCCAAAGAAAAAATACAACCTCAGTGGTGAGGTAGGATAGATGAAATGAGATTTTGGTTTCAGCCAAAATAGGAAATTGGACATAGAAATGACCATTGATTCCACATATCCCCGGGAATTTGCAGCAAGCTGGGGTCCAGCATTAGATATTACATTTGGACTGATTTTAGTAAGTGGGGCCTATGTGTGGGTGTGTAGGAAGCAAAGCTGTACTGCCACTAATGAACAGACACATCCAATTCTTATCTATCTTCCCAGAGCAGAGGTCTGGGGCAGTGGGAAGGGCTGACATTTCCTAGGCTCTCAGTGCGTCAGAGATGTGCCCTCCCCATGGCTGAAGCGTCCAAATGCACAAACACACTATACTGCATCCTCCCACCTTCTCAACCTCATTCCCTAATACGCTCCACATCCTGGAATTGCCGTACTAAGTCATTTACACATCCTGGAACACGGTGTCCTTTATTCTTCCTCCATGTCATACACATGCTATTTCCTTACTGCTCACTTTTCAAATCCCAACTCATCCTTTAAGCCTAGCTCTAGTACTGTATCCCTTCCACTGTAATGCTTTCCTAAGCACGCTTTCTCCCTTCTCAGATCCCAGATTCTCATAGTAGAGTTCACTCTCTCCATAGTAGTTGCATTGTTATCTATCTTTATCTCTATCTCCATCTCCATCCCTACCTCTATTTCTATCTATCTGCAAATAACTGCTGTCCCCTCTAGAGATAAACATCTCCTGCAGCTCATAACAGAGGGGACTGTGATCATTTGTAATTATTTTATTACATACCAGTCCCCACCTCCCCAAGACTGCAGGGGCAGACAGTGGGGAGACCCGAAGGGCCTCCTTATCATGTTCTGGGATCATTTAACACAGTGCCTTGTTCTTAAGGTGCCCAATAAATATTTGGAGAACGACTAACTTAAGATCTCTCTTCCATTGCAGGTATAAGTATCTGGTCCTAACAGCAGCTGTTGATGCTTTGACTGGTTAGTTCCTGTTAGTGCAGAGATTTCCAAGCCTGCTGGCACACTGGAATCACTGAGAGATTTAACAATTACCGATGCCTAGGTTTCAGCCCAGGTGTCCTCAGTTCTCACTTAGCTGGTCTAGCTGCAGCTGGGTAAGGGGACTTTGGAAGCCCCTCGGTGGGTGCTGATGCACAGCCCTGGTTGAGGCACCTGCCTTCGGGTCCAGTGTCTGTCTTGTTTGGGTTCATTTGCCCCCCTCACTCTCACTCCTGACACTGTTGCTGTTCCCTCTTTCAAGACCAGACTTCCAGAACTACCTATAAATAAAATAAAATAATAGATATGACAGTCCTCTGAGGTAAAAAGTGTGCTGGGACTATTAGATTGATACAGAAACATCCCTTCAGTTGGATTTGATTTTCCAAGCCCTAACTGAGGTCATTCAACTTTCCTCTGCAGCAGACTTTGGTGAGGAACAAATAAAGAACAATGGTAGAGACTTGCAGGTTCCTGGGAGTTGTGGGCTTTTGTTCCTCCTCCCAGTAGCCATTCTAGAAGGGTGGGCGGGGAGGGAGAGTGTGAGAAAAGGAGAATGGGGACATTCAGCTATGGCTCTGTGCTGCTTTTTCTCCACTGACCTCCCTGGAGTTAGCAAATGCAGTGTCCCCACATCAGAACTGTGGCAGAAGAAGCTCAAGCGGCTCTGAGGTCAGGGGCAGGAACAGACAGCAGAACCCTCATCACGGGTCCATCTCAAAGCTGCTCCATCTCAAGTTGGTCCCCTGGAATCTCTTACCAGGTGATGGAAAAGAAAATGCTTAAAAAGTGCCTCATTCAAAGAGAGGTGCACACAGACAATGACCATCCATCTAGCCTCAGGTCCCTCTTCCTG
>NW_020174560.1:2061860-2091822 GCF_003031525.2 Neophocaena asiaeorientalis asiaeorientalis
CTGCCTTGTGACTGCTTTGTTTCTGCTTCTTTGGAAGAAGGCTTTAGGAGTTGCTTTGCTCAAGCTTCAAGAACCGGAGTGCCTGGGAGTGTGTGTCTATCTGGGGCTACCTTAGCCAATGACTGCAGACGAGATAAAGCCCAGCCATCTGGTCCAGAGTTAGATCAGCCTTTGAGCTGTGATTTACACTCCAGGGTCCCCTTGAAGCCCGAGACTGAGACTTTGCCTCAAATCCTATGCTGGCTTGGCCTTTTGCCCTTCCCTGCCCTGCCTCCCCAGTCCCTTACTGCTTCCTGCCAGGAGCACTTCCTTTATCATTTACTTGCACACATATCTTGTCTCAGAGTCTGCTTCTGGGAACCTAAGTCATGAATATAACATGATACAACCGTGTCATTCCTCCTGGCAACTTGATGATTACAGAAACATATACTTATTGAGCATCTTCTTAGACATTGCTAGGTGCTTTTTATTTGAAACACGTATCACCTCATTTAATTCCCAATCCAACACTTCATAAATCAGGAAGCAAGAGTTTAGGAAGTTTAAGTAATTTTCCCAAAATCATGCAGTAGCTTAGTAGTAATTAAAGATTTAACCTAAAACTGATTTAACCTAAAACTCCTGCTTTGGTTTACTCCACCAAATTAAAGGTTTTTGAGGAATGGATTTTTCCCTGTGTTTTTGTTAATTTTTCCTACCTTTCCTTTTTTCTTTACTCCTCAACCCCTTTCATTCATGTTAGCCCAAAGGAAGGTCTAAGGAGAGAATCACGTTCTTCTGTCAGGCAGATGGGAAACGAAAACTCTGCCCACAGCGTGGCAAGGACAAGGGTAGTGATTGATCTTAGGTTGCTGGTCAAAATGACAGCCACTTTAAAATGTTTAATCCTGCCTCTATCCTGGGTGGAAAAAATCATCACTCATCACGTTTCCCATCCTGCTCAAGACACTGCTTGCAGTTTTCAGCTCAGGTGTGAGAAGTAAAGTGAGCTGTCAAAACAGGGTTTCGTTGTCCCGGGAGGTGGGGAGAGGATTCAAGCTGTGATTCTGTGGGGAGCCAGAAGGCCAGTGATTGGCAGGTTATTTTGAATGACTGCTGGTTATTTTATTATTTAGCTCTGCATCGAGTATTGAGCATCTGTTAGATACAGAGCAGAGAGATGGGCAAGGCTTTGTTCCTGGTCTGGAGGAACTTGCAGTCTGTGGTGTTACAGACACATTCAGCCAACAAGAGCCCAAAAAAGAATTTAGGACCTGAGATCAAGGACCATCAGGTCTGCCTTGGAGATTCATAGAAAGCTTCAGATGCAGGGCAGCACTTCCGTTGAAGTGCAGGATGGCTGCAATTTTTTCAGGCAGAATTATAATGGGGTTGTGGGGGAGGGAGACTGGAAAATTGAAGGTATTTCAGGCGAAGTGAAGAGAATGCAGAAAAGCAGAGCTCTCAGTGTGTAGGGAACCTCCTAGGAATCGTCCAGAGTAGCTGGAAATGCTGGGAATGGGTAGTGGTGAGAGGTGCAGTCAAACTTCATGCAAACTTTCTCGCATTCCTACTATGTAGCATGTAGGATGCTAATCACTGTAAAAGATGAAAAATATGAGTAAAATGCAGCCTTTTGTCCTTTAGTTGTTTATAGGTGGAGGAGACAGACAAGCAAAGAGATAATTACAGCAAAATGAAATATATTTATGGGACAGCACAAGGAAATGATCTGATAGAGCTAGGAAGAATTCCTGGAGGAGGAGACACTCAAGATAAGTCTTTTACAGTCGAAGGAGTGATGAGGTAGGAAGGATAGACTGTGGACCAGTTACTGAGTGTTTTATGCAAAATTAGGGAGTTACTTAATCGGGTAGTGAAGATTGGAATCCAGGCATATCTAGGTGCAGTAGGGTTGGGGGACACCATTAGACCTGTGTTTCTGAAAGATCATATAATTTAATAGCTACACATGTGCTCTCTCCTGACCATTCTACTGGTTGATTGATGAAGCTGTGCTCTATGTTTTGAGATATCAGTCTTATTGTTCTAGTTAATTTGTGGGTTTATTTTTGTCTCTATAAATAAGTGGCTTTAAGTTCCTAATGTAACAGAGAGCTGGGGGCAGGGTTGAGAGTGAAGAAGAGAAAGGCTTTCAACTCACCTGCTGTGCTGCATCCTCTCATTCAATGTTCTGTAACAGAAGAGAAAATGGATGGAGACTGATTGCTGATTCCGTAACTATGGTAATATGCAGGCCCCTGTCATTTATGAGGGGTTTGAATGGATTAGAAGCACCTTTTAAAATGCTTGCTTGTGAAGAGGTAGCTAAACACATCTTGATGGCAGAGACAGGGTTTTAGAAGGCTGAGTTTCAAAGGCACACCTGACCTTTGCAAATAGAAGAAGGAGGCTTGGGGGTCACTCAAGCCTGGCTTGCATATTTCCAACTAATGCCACACAGCTGCCCCTAAGCCCTCCCCAAGTAACCCACAAACCCAGGGCTTTGCTTTGAAACTAAGACTCTGCCCCAAATACCCATCTATTTAAAACTGCAACAAAAAATACTATCCCTTTGTTTCACATCCTTCTACCAGTTCCACCTTCAGAGTCTCTTTCGAACCTCCATAATAATTCATCTCTACCCCTTTTCTTTAATATCATGAGCCATATTTTGGCTTCTATCAGAACTTCCGAGATAACAAAATTAGACAGACTTGGATTTCAATCCAATTTCTGCTGCTTCCTTCTTGCTGTGTGACCTTAGAAAAATCACTTTGCCTCTCGAGCCTCAGTTGTCTGATCTGTAAGAAAGAGATGACAATGCCTATTGTAAAAATCTATTGCAAGAGTCTTGCAAAGTCTCTAGTGTTCTCTATGCCACAGAATGAAGACTCAGGTAAATGGTGTTTTCTTTAGCCTTCCATATTTATTCATTCCCTCTAAGCTGGGAGCTTTTTAAGGACAGACTCTGAGTCTGTCACATACCTGCTTCCAATTCAGAGTCTAGATGGCCAGTGCATGAGGAAAATGAGTGAGAGAACTGAGTCTGGATCCAAAGATTCTGTTCAGCCACTTTATGTGGTCTGAGGCCAACATCCCAGATTAGTTCAATAGTAGCACTCTCACTTGACCTCTGACCTTACCCAGACCCTACAAGGGGAACTAAAGTAACAGATGTATGCAACCCAGGCCAGCTGGCCTCCATGCCCAGGAGAAAAGGCCCAAGCACCTGATTTATTGGTGGAAAGAATTGTGGTTTTGCAGAAAGGATGGAACTCTGGAACATAGAGACAGAAGGGGTGTTCTCAGAATGCCCCCCAAAGGGCCCTGTCCGATGTCTTGACATTTTTAGGCAGTTTTAGAATCTATTCATATCCCCAAACCGCCGTTCCCACTTCATCACACTCCTCCCTTTGAGTGGAATGCTCTTTGTTTCTCTCTAAACATGCTAGTTTCACCCTTCCTGATAAGCTTTATCTGACCATCTGGTTAAAGTTGATGCCTCCATTTTAGACCAAGAAAAGCACTTATGAATTGTATAGTTACCATTTGAGAATGAATTTCACTTTTTAAAATAACTTTTTTGCATTCTATTTTTAAATTGTAAAGCAAAGGTACCACAATGCTAAAAATGAAAAATTTAAGAATAGAAAAATCAATCATAAATCCATATTCTAATACAACTGTATTTGACATTGTAATATATGAACTTCCCATGTTTTAATTTTATAAGCACTTTAAACTTATGTATAAGAAATAATTATACAAGATTTTATATACTGCAGTCTGAATTTTTTATCAAAATTTTAGCATTTTCCTAAATTGCTATATGGCATCCACAGCCATCACTTTCCAGGATTGCATTACATTTCATTTTGAATAGGTTTATACTCTTAAACTCTCTTTCATAGTGGAACACAATTTGCTTCTGCTTTTTCATTATTATAAATAATGTTGTTCTCTGCATATTTTACTTATACGGTTGTATGGGTCAGTATAGACTAAAGTTTCAATGGGTTAAAAAATGAAAGTTTTCCTCACACATCACAACCTAATGTCACCCTTCCTGATCTCTCCTGTTCAGGTCCACACAATTTATTTAGGAACCTAGGCTTCTTCCATCTGGTGGCTCTTCCACCTTTTAGAATCCCAAAGTTCTCTATAAGATCCTCAGTGTCCAGCAGGCAGATGAAGGAAGAGATAATTTACAAGAGATTTCAAAGGTTTTGGGGGTCTGCCTGGAAGTGGACACATGCAATTTATGCAAATATGTCATTGGCCAAACTCAGTCACATGACTTAACCTAATTGCAAAGGATGCTGGGAGAGGCAGTCCTGATATGTACCCAGGGAAAAGAGGAGGTGGGTTTGATGAGCATCTAACTGATCTCTGCCACAATTGCTTTCTTTATTTTATGTTATTTATTTAGACTAGAAGAGTAATTTAAAACTCAATATTGCTTTTATAGCTATTAATATATATGAAATCACCATCCTTCATCGATTCATTTATTTAAAAACTATTTGAGTGGCTGTATGATACAGGTACCATGCTAGGTAGGCACTAGAATAGAACACAGAACAAGACATATCATTTGAATTCTGGCAACAAGTCAAGCTACCTATTATGTTAATATATTGTTTTGCTCTTGACTGTTTTAAATGTGTATAAATCTCCATCAAAATTTTATATACCTTGAGAACCATGCATTTCTTTTGTAGTCTCGATAGAATCTAGCTCAGTGCTGGGCACACAGAAACCAAAATGTTATAGATTAAATGAAAGATGTGATCAATCACCAAGTATGCTTTATGAATAAAGCTCTGAGAGGCGAAATGCATGGCTGAAGTTCTGCAGAAATCCTAAAACGCAATAAGCAAAGAAAAGTGTCCAACTCAATTGGACAGGACATCAAATAAGCGTTCTCCGAGGAAAAGAAAAATGCTTTCTGAGCATGAGGTGCTCTCTCTGACCTTCACTCTGTGCCTGAAATAAGCAGGACAAACATTGCATTAACTCACAGCAGGAGGGACTTACAGCAAATGCAGAGCTTCCTGTCTCAATGGTTTACATTAAAGTCAAGGGAGATTGCAAACTTCCCATCCAGGGCAATGCTAAGAATGAAAGGAGTTTCCCATTAGCCTAAGGTAATTTGGGAAAGCTCACAGCTCACAGTGAGGGGTAAATCTTTTGTCTGACCTCCATTTCTAATGTACAACTTTTGTTTTAGGCACAATAACTACTTGCTTTGTGCTACTTTGTCTTCTTTTTCTCAATAAAGCATTAAAAGAGAGCCCATTCCCTTCTGGGAAGTATGGTTTTACCCCCTTTTCTCATATTTCTCAACACCTGTTAGGCAGCTGCTACAGTCTGCCCAAGCAGTGGCTGCATTTGCAAGGACTAAATTCTAACAATATGGAAAGTTAGTGATACTTAGGGATTAGCAATATGAACTTGACTATAGTAGATTGCTGGAACTACGCTCTCACATTTCCCATGTACTTCTGTGCTCTCTATTAAGAAGCAATAAAAATAACAGAGCTACTGAGTTCACTGGTTGTATAACCCTGAATCTTTCTTACATCTATATATAACCACATAAATGCAATACTTATATAGCTCTATATTGTGAACATATCTGTATACCTAGGTCTTTATCTTTATCCAGATCTGCTCGGCATAATAATGATTTCTTAATTGCATTACTGTGGCGGTTAACATGGAGCATTTATGAGGTGTCAGGCACTGTTCTAAGCATTTTACAAACATTGATACATTCAAACCTCAAACAACAATAAGAGTTAGCTAAGATTATAATCCTTGTTTCATAGATGAGGAAAATAAAACTCAGAAGGGTTAAGCAGCTTGCCCAGGTCAGAAAACCAGTAAGTGGCAGAGCCAGCATTTCATATGGACAGTCTGGATCCATAGTCCATGATTTTAACTAGTATGCAATACTCACACTTAATATTCTATATTAGATTTATTAAGCTACAACTCATAGTACAAAATGAGGATATTATTATATTTTTAATTTGCAACAAGCCATTGAGATAAGTAGGACAAATATTATGACAATAATTGTTCACATCATTATTTCTCTCCCATAATAAAAGTGAAGCTCAGAGAAATGGAGTGAATTTTTAAAGCTCATGTAGTTGGTAAGTGAGAGAGCAAGAATATTCTGCATCCTGATTTTATGTATAAATTTTATGTCTTTTTATAGTATATAATATATTGTATTTTTTATATGTATATATAAATATACATCTATATAGAGGTGTTCAGGGTCTGATGTACACAGTACTTGGGTATTTATAATACTCAACATTTAATTATATATAATAATATATGTGTGTATAATAATAATGAAAATGCTTTGGAAATAACATTTAAAGACAAACATAGTAACTTGAAATACAACACACTATCCAGATCTGATCAATACAATTTACTTTAGTCTTTTACAAATTGAAATGCCCTACCCTAGGAATACGTAAAGGATATTTTATGATCTAAAAGAATTAAGTTCCATATCTCTTCTGAAAACAAACTTCATTACTTAGTGACAAAAAGGTTGCAGGTTTCTTATAACAGTCTAATAAACCAGGTTATTAAAATTTCACAGCCACTCAACACTCTATGAATACTTTTTATATCTGTAGAGGTTTGAGAGAAGTGAGATGAAAGATCTCTTGAGCCTGGGTTCTGCTCTTATTTCTGCTAGTGATTGGTCTCTGGTAAACAGGAACTAGTTTTTTTAGCTTCTCTGGGCTTCAAGTTACTCATTTTAGAAATGAGGCTACGGATATAATTTGTAAATGTTCAAGGGGTCTTGGAGTCTGACCAACAGTCCCTCAACATGCCTTAAGGCAATGAAGGTGACAAGAAAGGGTGGTCATTGTTAACTATGGCCTTGAATCTGTGGGTGTCCTGTATTCAGTGATACTCCAGCAGAACCAGGCAAAAAGAAAGTGTTGTGTTTGGTCTTTCTGAATTTGAGGATTCGTTTATTGCTCCATGAAATAATTACTGAGCACCAACTGTGTGCCAGAACTGTTGTATGCATTGGGGAAAAAGTTGGGAACTAACACCAAAATCCCGTCTCTCATGGACTTTACATTGGGTTTGAGGAAGCAATACCTTAAGCAAATGAACGAACACTGTATATATAATATGTCAAGAGTTGGTAAGTGCTATGGAAGAAAATAAAGCAGAGGAAGGATGAGGAAAGAAAATGGAGAGGGAAATTTTATTTCACATTCAACTGCAAACTATTTAATTGCTATGAGGCTATTTATAGTCATTGTTCATCTAATTAGTGTGGATAGTTATTTTTTACTGCAGAGATATTTGAATGTTGGGTGCTGCCCCAAATCTTTATTTTTTTGAATATCTTTTTAAATTAAAGTATAGTTGACATACAATATTCTATTAGTTTCAGGAGTACATCATAATAGTTCAACATTTATATACATTACAAACTGATCACCACAGTAAGTCTAGTAACCACCTGTCACCATACAAAGTTATTACATTATTACTGAGTGTATTTCCTATGCGGTACATTACAACCCCATGACATTTATTTTATAACTGGAATTTTGTACCTCTTAATCCCCTTTACATATTTTACCCAACTCCTCACCCCCTTCCCCTCTGACCACCACCAGTTTGTTTTCTGTATCTATGGGCCTGTTTCCTTTTGGTTTTGTTTGTTCTTTTGTCTTTTAGATTTCACATATAAGCAAAATCATACAGTCTTTGTTTTTCTCTGACTTATTTTACTTAGCATAATATACTCTAGGTCCATTCATGTTGTCACAAATGGCAGTATTTCATTCTTTTTTATGGCTGAGTAATATCCCATTGTATACATATATATACCACATCTTTTTTATCCATTCATCTGTTGATGGACACTTAGGTTGCTTCCATATCTTGGCTATTGTAAACGATGCTGCAATGAACATAGGGGTGCACATATCTTTTCAAATTAGTGTTTTTGTTTTTTTCAGGTCAATAGCCAGGAGTGGAATTACTGGATCATATGGCAGTTCTATTTTTAGGTTTTTGAGGAACATACATACTGTTTTCCATTGGCTGCACCAATTTACAATCCCACCAACAGTGCACAAGTGTTCCCTTTTCTCCATATCCTCACTAACACTTGCTATTTGTCTATTTTGATAATAGCCACTCTGACAGGTGTGAGGTGATATCTCATTGTAGTTTTGATTTGTGTTTCCCTGATGATTAGTGATGTTGAGCATCTTTTCATGTGTCTGTTGGTCTTTCTTGGAAAAATGTTTATTCAGATCCTCTGCCCATTTATTAAGATTTTTTTTATATTGAGTGTGTGAGATCTTTATATATTTTAGATATTAACCTCCTATCC
The DNA here is from genome assembly GCF_003031525.2 of Neophocaena asiaeorientalis asiaeorientalis. Taxonomy (NCBI): domain Eukaryota; kingdom Metazoa; phylum Chordata; class Mammalia; order Artiodactyla; family Phocoenidae; genus Neophocaena; species Neophocaena asiaeorientalis. The sequence goes on from NW_020174560.1 coordinate 2,070,244, forward strand.
GATATATCATTTGGAAATATCTCCCCCCATTGAGTAGGCTGCCTTTTCATTTTATTGATGATTTCTTTCACTGCATAAAAGCTTTTTAGTTTGATGTAGTCCCATTTGTTTATTTTTGCTTTTGTTGCCCTTTCCTGAAGAGACAGATTCAAAAAATTATTTCTAAGACTATTGTCAATGAGGATACTGCTTATGTTTTCTTCCAGGAGTTTCATGATTTCAGGTCTTACATTTAAGTCGTTAATCAATTTTTAGTTTATTTTTATATATGGTATAAAAAAGAGGTTCAGTTTCATTATTTTGTATGTATCTGTCCAGTTTTTCCAACACCATTTATTTAAGAGACAACTTTGGGCTTCCCTGGTGGCAGAGTGGTTAAGAATCTGCCTGCCGGGAGGCGCCTTTAAGATGGTGAAGGAGTAAGACATGGAGCTCACCTTCCTCCCCACAAATGCATCAAAACTACATCTACATGTGGAACAAGTCCTACAGAACACCTGTTGAATGGTGGCAGAAGACTTCAGACATCCCAAAAGGCAAGAAACTCCCCATGTACCTGGGTAGAGCAAAAGAGAAAACAGAGACAAAAGAATAGGGATGGGACCTGCACCAGTAGGAGGGACCTGTGAAGGAGGAAAGGTTTCCACACATTAGGAAGGCCCTTCACTGGCGGAGATGGGAGGATGGCGGGGGAGAAGCTTTGGAGCCATGGAGGAGAATGCAGCAAGAGGGGTGAGGAGGGAAAAGCGGAGAGATTACCGCACAGAGGATCACTGCTGACAAGAACTCACCAGCCCGAGAGGCTTGTCTGCTAACCCTCCAGGATGGGCGGGGGCTGGGAGCTGAGGCTCGGGTTTCAGAGGTCAGATCCCAGGGAGAGGACTGGGGTTGGCTGCATGAACACAGCCTGAACGCGGCTAGTGAGCCACAGCTAGCTGGGAGGGAGTCCGGGAGAAAGTCTGGATGTGCCTAAGAGGCAAGAGACCATTGTTTTGGGGTGCACGAGGAGACAGGATTCAGAGCACTGCCTAAATGAACTCCAGAGATGGGTGCGAGCTGCAGCTATCAGGGCAGACACCAGAGACAGGGATGAAATGCTAAGGCTGCTGCTGCAGCTACCAAGAATCCTGTGTGCAAGCACAGGTCACTATCCACACCTCCCCTCCCAGGAGGCTGTGCAGCCTGCCACTGCCAGAGTCATGTGATGCAGGGACAACTTCTCCGGGAGAACACACACTGTGCCTCAGGCTGTTGCAACATCACGTTGGCCTCTGCCGCCGCAGGCTCGCCCTGCAATCTGTACCCCTCCCTCCCCCTGGCCTGAGTGAGCCAGAGCCCCCTAATCAGCCACTCCTTTAACCCCGTCCCGTCTGCGTGAGGAACAGAAGCCCTCAGGGGACCTACACACAGAGGCAAGGCCAAATCCAAAGCTGAGCCCCAGGAGCTGTGTGAACAAAGAAGAGAAAGGGAAATTTCTCCCAGCAGCCTCAGGAGCAGCAGATTAAATCTCCACAATCAACCTGATATACCCTTCATCTCTGGAATACCTGAATAGACAAAGAATCAGCCCAAAATTGAGGCAGTGGATGTTGGGAGCAACTGTAGACTTGGAGTTTGCTTTCTGCATCTAATTTGTTTCTGGTTTTTTGTTTATCTTAGTTCAGTGTTTAGGGCTTATTATCATTTGTAGATTTGTTTATTGATTTGGTTGCTCTCTTCCTTTTTGAATTTTATATATATTTTCCTTTTTCTCTCTTTGTGTGTGTTTATGTGTATATTTCTTTCTGTGATTTTGTCTATATAGCTTTGCTTTTATCATTTGTCCCAGGGTTCTGACTGTCCGTTTTGTTTTTGTTTTGTTTTTTGTTAGTTTTAAGTATAGATTTTAGTGCTTGCTATCACTGGAGGATTTGTTTTTTGGTTTGGATGCTCTCTTCTTTCTTTCTCTTTCTTTTTTTATTACTTTTTAATTTTTTTTATTTTTAATAATTCTTTTCTATTTTAATAACTTTATTTTATTATTTTTTTCTTTCTCTTTCTTTCTATTATTTTTCTCCCTTTTCTTCTGAGCCATGTGGCTGACAGGGTCTTGGTACTCTGGCCAGCTGTCAGGCCTGAGCCTCTGAGGTGGGAGAGCCAAGCTCAGGACGTTGGTCCACCAGAGACTTCCCAGCTGCACAAAATATCAAATGATGAAAGCTCTCCCAGAGATCTCCATCTCAACGCGAGGACCCAGCTCTACTCAGCAACCAGCAAGCTACAGTGCTGGACACACTGCCAAACAACTAGCAAGACAGGAACACAAACCCACGAATTAGCACAGAGGCTGCCAAAAATCATGATAAGATCACAGACATCCCAAAACACACCACCAGAAGTGCTCCTGCCAACTAGAAAGACAAGACACAGCCTCATCTATTAGAACACAGGCACCAGTCGCCTCCACTAGGAAGCCTACACAACCCACTGAACCAACCTTACCCACTGAGACCAGACTCCAAAAACCATGGGAACTACGAAACTGCAGCCTGCGAAATGGAGACCACAAACACAGTAAGTTAAGCAAAATGGGAAAACAGAGAAATACACAGTAGATGAAAGAGCAAGGCAAAAACGCACTAGACCAAACAAATGAAGAGGAAATAGACAGTCTACCTGAAAATGAATTAAGAGTAATGATAGTAAAGATATCCAAAATCTTGGAAATATAATGGAGAAAATACAAAAAATGATTAACAAGGAATTAGAAGAACTAAAGAGCAAACAAACAATGTTGAACAACACAATAAATGCAATTAAAAATTCTCTAGAAGGCATCAATAGCATAATGACTGAGGATAAAGAACAGATAAGTAACCTGGAAGATAAAATATTGGAAATAACTACCACAGAGCAGAAAAAAGAAAAAAGAATGAAAAGAGTTGAGGACAATGTCAGAGACCTCTAGGAGAACATTAAATGCAACAACATTCAAATTATACAGGTACCAGAAGAAGAAGAGGAAAAAAAAAGGGACTAAGAAAATATTTGAAGAGGTTATAATTGAAAACTTCCCTAATATGGGTAAAGAAATAGACAATCAAATCCAGGAAGCACAGAGAATCCCATAGGATAAATCCAAGGAGAAACATCCCAAGACACATATTAATCAAACTATCAAAAATTAAATACAAAGAAAAAATATTAAAAGCAGCAAGGGAAAAGCAACAATTAACATACAAGGGAATCCCCATAAGGTTAACAGCTGATCTTTCAGCAGAAACTCTGCAAGCCAGAAGGGAGTGGCAAAACATATTTAAAGTGATGAAAGGGAAAAACCTACAACCAAGATTACTCTACCCAACAAGCATCTCATTCAGATTCGACCGAGAAATTAAAACCTTTACAGACAAGCAAAAGCTAGGAGAATTCAGCACCATCAAACCAGCGTTACAAGAAATGCTAAAGGAACCTCTCTAGTCAGGAAACACAAGAGGAGGAAAAGACCTACGAAAACAAGTCCAAAACAGTTTAGAAAATGGGAATAGAAACATACATGTCGATAATTACCTTAAATGTAAGTGGATTAAATGCTCCAACCAAAAGACATACACTGGCTGAATGGATAGAAAAATAAGACCCATATATATGCTCTCTACAAGAGATCCACTTCAGACCTAGGGACACATACAGAATGAAAGTGAAGGGATGGAAGATATTCCATGCAAATGGAGATCAAAAGAAACCTGGAGCAGCAATTCTCATATCAGACAAAATAGACTTCAAAATAAAGACTATTACAAGAGACAAAGAAGGACACTACATAATTATCAAGGGATCAATCCAAGTAGAAGATATGACAATTATAAATATTAATGCACCCAACATAGGAGCACATCAATACATAAGACAAATGCTAAAAGTCATAAAAGGGGAAATTGACAGTAGCACAATCATAGTAGGCAATGTTAACACTCCACTTTCACCAATGGACAGATCATCCAAACTGAAAATAAATAAGGCAACACAAACTTTAAATAACTCATTAAAAAAGATGGACTTAACTGATCTTTACAGGACATTCCATCCAAAAACAACAGAATACACTTTCTTCTCAAGTGCTCATGGAACATTCTCCAGGATAGATCATATCTTGGGTCACAAATCAAGCCTTGGTAAATTTAAGAAAATTAAACTCGTATCAAGTATCTTTTCCAACCCCAATGCTATGAGACTAGATACCAATTACAGGAAAAAATCTGTGAAAAATAAAAACGCATGGAGGCTAAACAATACACTAGTAAATAACCAAGAGATCTCTGAGGGAAGAAAAAAATGCGTAGAAACAAATGACAATGAAAACACAACAAAACAAAACCTATGGGATGCAGCAAAAGCAGTTCTAAGAGGGAAGTTTATAGGAATACAATCCTACCTCAAGAAACAAGAAATATCTCAAATAAACAACCTAACCTTACACCTAAAGTGATTAGAGAAAGAAGAGCAAAAAATAAAATAATTAAAAAAGGAAAGTTAGCAGAAGAAAAAAATCATAAAGATCAGATCAGAAATAAATGAGAAAGAAATGAAGGAAATGATAGCAAAGATCAATAAAACTAAAAGCTGGTTCTTTGAGAAGATAAACAAAATTGATAAACCATTAGCTAGAGTCATCAAAAAAAAAAGGGAGAAGACTCAAACCAATAGAATTAGAAATGAAAAAGAAGTAACAACTGACACTGCAGAAATACAAAGGATCATGAGAGATTACTACAAACAACTCTATGCCAATAAAATGGACAATCTGGAAAAAATGGACAAATTCTTAGAAAAACACAACCTTCCAAGACTGAACCAGGAAGAAATAGAAAATACAAACAGACCAATCAGAAGGAGTGAAATTGAGACTGTAATTAAACATATTCCAAACAACAAAAATCCGGGACCACATGTCTTCACAGGTGAATTCTATCAAACATTTAGAGAAGAGCTAACACCTACCATTCTGAAACTCTCACAAAATATAGGAGAGGGAGGAACACTCCCCAACTCACTCTACAAGACCACCATCACCCTGATACCAAAACCAGACAAAGATGTCACAAAAGAAAAACTACAGACCAATATCACTTATGAACATAGATGAAAAATCCTCAACAAAAAATTAGCAAACAGAATCCAACAGCACATTAAAAGGATCATACACCATGATCAAGTGACGTTTATCCCAGGAATGCAAGGATTCTTCAATATAAGCAAATCAATCAATGTGATAAACCATATTAAGAAACCAAAGGAGAAAAACCGTATGATCATCTCAATAGATGCAGAGAAAGCTTTTGACAGAATTCAACACCCATTTATGATAAAAAAAAAATTCTGCAGGAAGTAGGCATAGGGGGAAGTTTCCTCAACATAATAAACGCCTACGTGACAAACCCACAGCCAACATCATCCTCAATGGTGAAACACTGAAACCATTTCCACTAAGATCAGGAACAACAAGGTTGCCCACTCTCACCACTATTATTCAACATAGTTTTGGAAGTTTTAGCCACAGCAAACAGAGAAGAAAAAGAAATAAAAGGAATTCAAATCAGAAAAGAAGAAGTAAAGCTGTCACTGTTTGCAGATGACATGATACTATACATATCCTAAAGCTGCTACCAGAATGCTAAACATGCTACCAGAAAACTACTAGAACTAATCAATGAATTTGGTAAAGTAGCAGGATACAAAATTAACACACAGAAATCTCTAGCATTCCTATACACTAATGATGGAAAATCTGAAAGTGAAATTAACAAAACACTCCCATTTACCAATGCAACAAAAAGAATAAAATATCTAGGAATAAACCTACCTAAGGAGACAAAGACCTATAGGCAGAAAATTATAAGACACTGATGAAAGAAATTAAAGATGATAAAAACAGATGGAGAGATATACCATGTTCTTGGATTGGAAGAATCAAAGTTGTGAAAATTACTGTCTACCCAAAGCAATCTACAGTTTCAATGCAATCTCTATCAAGCTACCAATGGCATTTTTCACAGAACTAGAACAAAAAAAATCACAATTTGTATGGAAACACAAAAGACCCTGAATAGCCAAAGCAATCTTGAGAAAGAAAAACAGAGCTGGAGGAATCAGGCTCTCTGACTTGAGACTATACAACAAAGCTACAGTAATCAAGACAGCGTGGTACTGGCACAGAAACAGAAATATAGATCAATGGAACAGGGTAGAAAGCCCAGAGATAATCCCACACACATATGGTCACCTTATCTTTGATAAAAGAGGCAAGAATATATAATGGAGAAAAGACAGCCTCTTCAATAAATGGGAAAATGGGACAGCTACATGTAAAAGAATGAAATTAGAACACTCCCTAACATGTACACAAAAATAAACTCAAAATGGATTAAAGACCTAAGTGTAACACCAGACAATGTAAAACTCTTAGAGGAAAACATAGGCAGAACACTCTATGACATAAATCACAGCAAGATCCTTTTGCCCCAACTCCTAGAGAAATGGAAATAAAAACAAAAATAAACAAATGAGACCTAATGAAACTTAAAAGCTTTTGCACAGTAAACAATAAACAAGACAAAAAGGGAACCCTCAGAATGGGAAAAAATATTTGCAAACAAAGCAACTGACAAAGAATTAATCTCTGAAATATACAAGCAGCTCATGCAGCTCAATATCAAAAAAAAAAAAAAAGAAAACCCAATAAAAATTGGGCAGAAGACCTAAATAGACATTTCTCCAAAGAAGATATACAGATTGCCAACAAACACATGAAAGGATGCCCAACATCACTAATCATTAGAGAAATGCAAATCAAACCTACAATGAAGTATCACCTCACACCAGTCAGAAGGGCCATCATCAAAAAATCTACAAATAATAAATGCTGGAGACGGTGTGGAGAAAAGGGCACCCTCTTGCACTGTTGGTGGGAATGTAAATTGATACAGCCACTGTGGAGAACAGTATGGAGGTTCCTCAAAAAACTTAAAATAGAACTATCATATGACCTAGCAATCTTACTACTGGGCATATACCCTGAGAAAACCATAATTCAAAAAGAGTCATTTACCACAATGTTCATTGCAGCTCTATTTACAATAGTCAGGACATGGACACAACTTAATTGTCCATCGACAGATGAATGGATAAGAATATTTGGCATATATGTACAATGGAATGTTACTCAGCCATAAAAAGAAACAAAATTGAGTTATTTGTAGCGAGGTGGATGGACCTACAGACTGTCATACAGAGTGAAGTAAGTCAGAAAGAGAAAAACAAGTACTGTATGCGAACACATATATATGGAATCTAAAAAAATAAATAAAATGGTTCTGAAGAACCTAGGAGCAGGACAGGAATAAAAATGCAGACATAGAGAATGGACTTCAGGATATGAGGAGGAGGAAGGGTAAGCTGGGATGAAGCAAGAGTGTAGCATGGACATATATACACTTCCAAATGTAAAATAGATAGCTAGTGGGAAGCAGCCGCATTGCACAGGGAGACCACCTTGATGCTTTGTGACCACCTAGAGTGGTGGGATAGTGAGGGTAGGAAGGAGACACAAGAGGGAGAAGATATGGGGATATATGTATATGTACAGCTGATTCACTTTGTTATAAATCAGAAACTAACAGACTATTGTAAAGCAATTATACTCCAATAAAGATGTTAAAAAAAAAAAAAAAAAGGAATCCTCCTGCCAGTGCAGGGGACACTGGTTCGATCTCTGGTCTGGGAAGATCCCTCATGCCATGGAGCAGCTAGGCCCGTGTACCACAACTACTGAGCCTGCACTCTGGAGCCTGTGAGCCACAACTCCTGAAGCCTGTATGCCACAATTACTGAAGCTTTGTGCCTAGAGCCTGTGCTCTGAACAAGAGAAACCACCTCAATGATAAGCCTTTGCAGTGCAACGAAGAGTAGTCCCTGATCGCTGCAACCAGAGAAAGCCCGTGCACAGCAGCGAAGACCCAAAGCAGCTAATAAATAAATAAATAAAATCTATTTTAAAAATTGTTTGGTAAGAGACTACCTTTTCCTCATTGTATGTTCTTGCCTCCTTTGCTGTAGATTAATTGACCATATAAGCATGCATTTGTTTCTAGGCTTTCTCTTACATTCTAGTGATATATGTGTCTATTTTCATATCATATTTTTTTATTACTATTGCTTTGTAGTATAGTTTGAAATCAGGGAGTGTGTGATGCCTCCAGCTTTGTTCTTTTTCTAAAAAAAGATTGCTTTTGCTGACCTGAATGTTGCTGGAGATATCTATAATATAGAGCATATGCATATAAATTTATAAAATTTAAGAAATGTGTTCTAAAGCACAACTGTACTGAGAGATTTCAGATAAGAGATCATGGAGGTCTATGAGCCAGACTTCAGGAAAGGGGTCAGGACTAGAAATATAAATGTGAAAGGCATCATTTTATAGATGGCATTTTGTTAAAGCTAGGTGGCTGGGTGTTATCTGGTGGTGAGAAGAGGAATAAGGATTGAGTTGTATCTCACTCCACTGTTTAGAGTGATGACCTGGGAGAACAACAAAGAGATTGTCCAGAAAGTAAATGAAGAAAGTGTTTCAAGAGCACTGCAGGAAGGCATGATCAGCCGTGTGGAATGTAGCTAATAGTTCAGGAAAGTTGAGGACTGAGCCTGTGAAAGAAAAGCAGCAGCAACATTGAGCATCCTGCTCGTTTTCATTATCACTGGGAGGGTTCCCTATACAGACAGCCATTCTTGATACATGTTTGATTCTGTATCTGAAATGATTGCATCATAGTCACTTCTATGACACACTACTTAAATTACTGACATTCCTGGATGTGAGGGCTACGTCATGGAAGCAGTTGATACCGTCAAAAAACACAAACTTCAAACACAGATGGACCTGGGTTCAAAATCCACATCTGATTGGGTTACCCACATCATCATAAATCAACCTCAGACAAGTTATATAACATCGCCATATCTCATTTTCTTACCCGAAAAATGAGGCTATTAATAGCAATCTCAAATGTGTGTTAAAGATTAAAAGAAATAACCTACATAAAGGGCTTTAGCACATAACAGGTCCTCAAGTTCTTCCTCTTTTCTAGGGAAAGTGGACAACCTGTAAACGTAAAGTATGGTGGTAAGGCAAAGCATGCACCGAATGAGACCATAGGAGACATGGACATGGCTCTGGCCCCAGTAGCTATATTATGTGAAACTCCAGGTAACTCACATCACGTATAAACTTTAGAATCAAAGATCAACAGCCAACAGATCCAAACTAGCACATTTGGTTTGATTGGAACAATATTTTAGTTCGTTGTTTGGTTAGTATGTATCACTCTAGTTTGCCACAGTTCATACTTCCCTCATGACATCACTCATTTAATTTGCCTGCCTGCCCCTGAATCAATTTGTTTGCCGCCCATGGAGTAAATAATTTTTCTGGTCCCTTCATTTAGAGTATGTTATAAGTTTTGTAGCTAGCACTCCAAGATGTCCTTGTTCAGGGCATGTTTATGTATAGAACACTGTAAACACAAAGCTTAGGGTCTACATGCTTTTCAATACACTGCAGAAAGTTTTAGATGTGAAAACAAAATGATTGCCTCTCAAATAAGAAGGATGAACAGAAAAATTAAATTGTAAAAGTTTTTGAACACAAAATATATAACGGCATAGCAACCATTCAACTACAACTGGATTAAGGTAGTTTAATATTAAAAATAAAGTTTATGTCACAAGAATAAAACTAATAATTTATTCATTGGGCAGTTTGGAACTAGAGAAAATTATCAAAGCTCTTTTTAAAATTTTTAGGGCAAATTGCATTTCATTTTAATATGGAGGCATAAGATGGAGGTCTTTATGAACTATAGTTGCTTTTTTGTTCTTTTGTCAGTCTTCTTAGGAAATGTATCCAATAGCTTTTGACTTTCTTTGTCCATTTCCTCCACAGATTTCTCCAAGTTAACAGAGGAATGAGGAAGGGAATGGTTATAGTTGTTTCTTATTCATGCACTTTTACCTTACTATACATCTTTATGTCCTTAAAACTTATCACATTGTAGGTGCTCAATAATGTTTATTGGCTTAAGCATATGCTGAGGGGAAGGCACAGACAGCAGGACTCAGTTGCCTGGAAGGGGCATAAAATATAAGGTTTTAGTTGGTTCTTTATGAGATATATGAACTCTGACATTGCTCAGGAAAGTAGTATTCCCAGCATCCCTTAATTTTTAAGAGGGGACACATGACACAGTTGCTACCAAAGAGGCATAGGTATGAGTCTTTTCAGGTTTCTGGAAAAGCTTTTACTTTTTTGACTTAATGGGATAGATGCAGCTGAGTGGCATTCCTCTTCCTGCCTGGAATCCACGTGTGATATCTGGAGGAGTGGATGACACGTTGACAACATAAGTTGATAAGCCAACATGCTGGGGTTGGTGGAGTGGAGAGGCTGGAAGACACTGGGTCCTTGATGTCATTGACAAACTGCTGCCCTGGGCTTAGACCACATACTTCCACATTGCTTATTCTGAGAGAAAATTAAACCTTATTTGTGTAAGTCACAGAAAATCAGGGAGGGGGGTTGTTTCTTTTTTTGTTTTTAACTTGCACCCCAAAACATGTCTGATTGCTATACCGTTGGAAGGGATGGTAAAAATAAAAGGGAAATGAAGGTCTTTGGCATTAGGGTCATTCAGAAACTCTGAAGCTAAGAAGCTGGAGGAGTATTCTGGAAGCAAAGTAACTGTTTAGATATACAGCTAAAAATCAAATAAGTAAAGCATTTAAGAAAACCTCCATGGTTAGGGAACTGGGGGATGGGAACTAGATATTTACACCCTGAAGTCCTAAATATCCAAGTGGATGATGGAACTATCAGATACTCATTGGGGACTACCTCAGTCCGGGAACACAGGTACCAGAGATGATATAGGAATAGACCTTACTACAAAGGAAATGATGCCCCTTATAATATTAATCTATGCATCTCAATTTTCTTAGCAATTTTGGCAGGAGTATGGATGGTAGATGATGAAGGTAAACTCCTTAGAATTGCATGAAATAAAGATTTTCTCTGGTCAAGTCATAAAATATTCCCCACTAGACTGTGAGATACTTAAGGGGAGGAAGGGAGGTGGGGAGAAGAAGGTGTTTGTGCATATTGGACTTGAGAGACTGTGGGACAGGGATTTGGAGATGACTCCCAGACAAATGTATATATAGCTAGGAAGTGTTTAGACTGCTGTAATGTGATTTATGAAAAATAATTTATTTTGGAAAGGCAATTGGGGAAGGAAGTTATTTTTGTCCTGTGACTATTTACAATAAATATGTAATCCAGAGGTTACAAAAGCTTGGTATCCTTAAGGCACATATTTAGAATTTGTTTTCCAGTTTCATCAGTTCTTTTGGCATTAGAGAAGCCACTCAGTTCATTGTGGCATGGTGCCTTTCATTTCCGTGTCTGTCGTTGAATTCTGTTTCTTCAGCAGAGATATAATCACCAGCAGTGGGATATAGGATGACTCACTGCATCTGTGGGCCTCAGTTTCCACACTTGAAAACAAGGCAGTGGAAGTAGGTTTTCAAGAAAGTGCCTTCCAGCTCTGATATTCTATGGTCCTGGAATTCTACAACACAGATGTTATTACCTCTCAGTCCCGATAAGCAGGTAACTGACTTGATCCAACTCATTTTCCAGAAATGGAAAGTCAAGCATCCTCTGAGGGTAGATAGTTTGCATCAACTTTCTTATATAAAAGATAACTCATCAATGTTAATATAGTAACTCTGGTATATGAACTTACATCCTGTAGAATTTTAAAACACAAGTAAAAGTCTTTTTTTCTTTGAAGTCTGAGATGAAGTATATCTCTACTGAGAAGGAGAGTGAAATTGTCCTAAAAGCTCAATGTCTGCAACTTGACTCAACTAAATGACCTTAAATTAGCTGCCTTGTTTTGTAAAATCTGGACAAGAAAATCCTCTCATTCAGAATTATATAGCTCTAATTAAATATCTGCTGCATGCCATAATCTTTGCTAGGCCTTTTCATGGTTTCATTATCCACTAGACAATTATCAACTCCAAAGGATATCTGTTTTTATACATTCTTGTATTTACAGAACCTAGTACAGCACCTGGCACATTAAAGACACCCACAAATATTTAAGGTATTTGTGGTAACAATTACTTCCTGTGAAACTTGAAATAACAATATGAGGTAGGTAACTACTACTATTATCTCTATTGTGCAAACCGAGGCTCAAAGAAGTCAGAAAAACTGGTGCCAATGTCACAGACAGACATTGGCAGAGCTATGGCTTGAATCTAAGCATCTTAACTCCAAAGACAATACATTTTCCACTAACTAGATTGTGCCTTCCTACCATGGCTTTCCACCTATTTGCTGCTTCCTTAACACTCCAAACTGTGCAAATAGATTTTCAACTAGAATATGGAAATGATCAGCCTCTGATAAGACAGGATTTTTTGTTTAAAACATTTTGCAACAAAAGATAGCTTTCCTTGAGGTTAGCTTAGAGTAATAAATATGCCCCAATACCATCCCACAGAGAACAGGAAAGAGTTAAAAGACTGACCAAGAACAAGTATACAGATATGGAGGATTCTGAGAAGAGGATAGGAGACACCAAAGGTAAGAGCTATGGGAGAAACAAGAAATAAAAGCTAATGCTAATGGATATAGGTATACATATAGCTGATTCACTTCACTGTACAGCAGAAACTAACATAACATTGTAAATATTTTACTCCAATTAAAAAAAAATTATGCCATAGGACAATAAAAGAAAAAAAAAGCTAATGCAATATTGCAGAGGAGTCATTCCGCAAAGTCCAATGCCCCTATGAACCAGATGGGCTGAGATCCAATCATCAATTTTTTCTTTTATTTTGAACTCTATGTGTGCTTGAGTGACTAGCTTAAATAAGCTATTTAGAATGGGATCTGTTCATCTCTCAAATTCATTTGTGAAGGTCTTGGGTTACAAACCCAATGACAGAGCTATACCATTAATACTCAGTTATATCAAGCAGTCTTTCAACTGCCAGTTTGACTTTAATATTACTAAAACCTCTCTGAAACCCAATTTTCTAGAATTTGAATGAAGTTGGCTGGGTCAGCTCATCACCCTTTCTTTCTTCAATTACCCATGTATTGGGGGAGTTCTTCTCTTCCTCTGTCAAATATTTACTGAGCTTCCAACCCCCTAAAGACTACCAAGTACCTTCAAGGTTTCAACTGAATAATCCCTTCTTCAGGAACCCCAGGAGTCTAACAATTGGTTTTGTTACAGTTAACCAGTCTTGCCATGAAATAAAAGTTTGGCTTCATTGAGATATTATGTGTCAGGTGATATCCACCATACTAAGGGATTATACCAGCCACCTCTCCTTTACCTTTTGGATTTAGGAAAAGGATAAGTAGTAAATTTTAAAACATTGGATGGGAAAAAATATCAAACCAAAATTGTCTTTCAAACTCAGGTTACTCTACATTCTGTATAAAATTTTAGATGTTATCTTCCTGACTTGGTTTGTGTCAGGTTCTGCCAAAATATTAAATAAATGTCTAGAATTCTGAGCTTGAATCATGAATTCAGTGCATTGCTTACTAGCTCCAGAACTTCTAAGAAATTACCTAACTTCTCAGTTTTCTCATCCATAAAATAATACTTATTGTTATCAGATGTATTGAACTAGATAAAGGTGAAACACTAACCATGGTAGCTAGCATATTGTTTTAAGAAATGTAAGCAATTGCTGTTATTAATTCACAAAGAAACCCATTCTCACTTCTTTTATTCATTCTGGATAGTCAAGCCAATGCTATAACACATGAAAAAACAATTAAAATTTTAAATATTATAAATGAGATAAGATTGTAATTTTTGTACATAATACATATGTAAAAGTCTAAGAGTCTATTTAGAATTTATTAAAGTGTAAGATAGTTTAGTAAGCATCTGGATTTCATATTGTATATGTATATATGCAATATATATATTTAATATATACATTTTATATATAGATAGTACATATGGAATCACTTGCATACTAAATTACCATGTATATTTATCTGGAAGTCATATACATATATATACACACACAGAAATATATGTGGAATCCAGCTACATACTAAATTATCATATATATTTATATACATTTATATATATACTTTACACCCAACAGTAACCAATTTGAAATATAATACAATATAAGTCATTCACAATGGCAAAATATGTGAGATTCTGTATGTTTTTGCCCTAAGACTTTGATATGACTGATAGAAAAAAGCCAACACAATTAAAGAATGTAGTTTTTTAATGGCAAAAGATAAGAAACTTTTTCTTTTAGAACTTTTTACACAAAGCAGGAGACAACACAGCTTGTCCCTACTTGAATTCACAGGCTTCACAGTTTTCCTAACGTTCCCCATAACATGTCCATAGTTGTATCAAGGAAAAAAATTGAGTACTACATTTTCTTTAACCAATTGAATTGTTTACTTCTTTTTTTGGTAAGAAATAACATACCAGTAAATTGACTGACTTTAGTGAGCATGATATGTCTGTAGGATAATTTATGATAGTTTATTTTAGTTTGTCTTTTGGGGCATCAACATCACAGACACATGACCTTTGACAGACAGTACTGGTTCCAAATAACTGTAATCATTTTTAAGGTTCAAATTGTCACTACTTGGTCACTGGCAAGCCCCTCAATAGACTGGCCCATTTATCCTTTGAACTCTACTCTCAAGTACATTAGATGATACTCTTTTTAACAAAAAGATGCTTTGGTGTGAACTTTTGTTCTGGGTTTCTTTTTTCTTTTCAAATAATAAATTATTTACTTTCTAAAGATTTCTGGGGTTTTGGTTTTATTTTTTTGGAATATAGCGTTTGACACCAAATATACTGAGGTTTTTTTTCATATGATCATTCAGGGTGAAAAAGTGATGCACACATTACAAGCAGAAAGGCTACTTTTGTATCAAAAGGTGTGACTTCATTTATATGTACTATCTTTATGTATTTAACTACTTACTGAGTTTCTTTATACCTTATTCTACATGAGAGTTTGTTTTTCCAAAGTTCACTCCTTTTCCACTAATATGTTAATAATTGTCATAACCGACACCATACTCACATTTCCTTGATGCATACTGACGTAAAGAACCATTATATGGGCTTATAGGATATCTATTTTTATGAAAGTTTAGGTTATCTAGTTATTATCTTTTCCAAATCTCTACAGTATCTTAAAATATGATCTAGGGCTTCCCTGGTGGCGCAGTGATTGAGAGTCCACCTGTCTATGCAGGGGGCACGGGTTCGTGCACCTGTCCGGGAGGATCCCACATGACCCAGAGTGGCTGGGCCCGTGAGCCATGGCCACTGAGCCTGTGCGTCAGGAGCCTGTGCCCCGCAACGGGAGAGGCCACAGCAGTGAGAGGCCCACGTACCGTTAAAAAAAGCAGGGAGAGGCCCACGTACCGTTAAAAAAAAAAAAAAAAAAAAAGATCTAAAAATATGATTTATCACTTCTTTCCTACTACATTGGAATCATTGGCCTGCTGTGACTTATATTGTCCTATTTGGAAATTGAAATCCCTGATACACTTTAAAGTGATTCACTTCCTATTAATACTCTGCTTAAAACTTCTCAACACATTTACAATAAAATCCAAACTAAAGTGGCCAACAGCTGGCTTCTCTGATCCCATCATTGGCTAACTTGTCCTTCATTCACCTCTCTCCTGCTGCAGTGGCCCTCATTCTGCCTTTTGAATGTGTGTCCTTCTGCTTCAGGGACTGAGCACTGGCTGTCACCTCTCTCTGGGCCTCTCTCCCTCATATCATTGTAAGTCTGACTCTTCTCACTGTTAAGTTTCTTCAAATATCACTTCCTCTTCAGGCATTTCCCAAGCTTCCTAGCTAAAGTATCCACACATAAGCTCCTCTTCCCCATCTTCCTGTGTTATCTCTTGCATAGAAACTATCACTTTCTGAAATACTATTTATCTGTCTAAGAAAGTATGTCTGTCTTCCCAGTAAAATGAAAGCTCCATGAGAGTTGAGACCGTTTGTGTTATTCCTCACTGTTTTACAGTGCTTGACACATATTAAGTACTCAATAGATAATCGTTAAATGTCAAATAAAAGATTAAAACACAAAAAGTAAGTGGAGAAGACAAAATATAGAAAAAGATTATTAAAATCTTTTGCTAGAGAAAGCTTTTCTAAGGATACCACCAAGAGGAGAAGCATAATAGACATATTTGTTTTTACATAAAATTGTAAAACTTCTGTCTAGTAAATTTCTCCATAAGAAAAGTTAAAAGAAGAAAATATTTACAGCATATATAATAAAGTTAAAAGAAGAAAATATTTACAGCATATATAATTAACATTGAAATATCAGTTCAGATTAACCCAACCACATGTTTTAAACCTATTTAGAGAAGAGTCATCTTCCTGGTTCAATTTTGCCTGGACATCCTTTAAAATAAGTATGACAGTAATCATCGTAGGAAATGATGCAATACTAAAGGCAAACAGCTCAGTAACGAAGAGGGCAAGAGTAATGAATAGGCAATTCACACATACAAATGGACAGAAAAAGATATAAAAACACGTGCAAATTTATTAATGATTTAAAAATACATATTTACACAATGAAATGTAATTTGCTGTCTATAAAATTGGTAAAAATTTAAAAATATTAGTAACAGGCTAAGCTGTCATTTGTGTGGGGAAAATAGGTTTTCTAATATATAATTGGTGGAAATCTGAATTATAATGACGTTTTTGCAAGCCAATGTCTATTCAAATTTAATTACACATACAGTTTGACTCAGCAATACATTTCTAAGAATCAATTTATCAATATGCTAAAGTATATATGCACCATTGTTTATAATAACAATATAGTAACAATCTAAATGTGCAAAAACAGGAAACAGGATAAATATTGCATGGTATACCCATGATGGAATTCTGTGTGACCATTAAAAATAAGTCAGTCTGAATGTACTAACTTACAATGATATCTATGATACATTAAGAGAAAAAACAAGTTGAAGATCAGTATGTACTCTGAGTCCCTTATTGAAAAGGACATTCTAATCTGCAGATAAAAGACTCCTGACTAATTATGACTAAAATGGCAAAGACATCTTATGATCCTCTATAATAAGAACTATGGTAGAATTGTTACAGGATTATTTCAACAGGCAATGATGTTAGAGCATTGGGTCAATGACTGCATAATTCTCTTGGCTTTTCCCTCATGGTCACAAAATGATTGCAGCAAATAACAAGTCTCTGTACCAGCTTCTCAAGATGAAGAGAGCAAGGGGAACGTGCTTTCTTCTCAAGAATCTGTGGCTTTTTGCCCAGCAAGATAATCTCTCATAGAAGCCTTCTATAAGATTTGCCCTAATTTCACGCAGTCCAGAACTGTGGCACATGGCCATACCTTGCTACACAGAAGCCTGCATCATACAAAAGGGAATGGATTTTATGGCCCACTTAGAGGTATCATAATCTATCCCCAGGGTTGGAGGAGGAGCCTACTGTCCTAAAATCAAGAGATCTCTGCCCTCAGAAGCACTGACCATAAAAGAAATGATTGGTAATTTAGACCTCAGTAAAATTAAAAACTTCTGCTCTTCAAAAGGCAACATTAAGAGTATAAGAAAAAAAGACTGAGAGAACACATTTATGATACATATATCTGATAAAGGACTTGGATCCAGAAGCTATAAATTTTCAACAAAGTAAAAAGAAAAAGATAAATAAGTCAATTTAAAATGGACAAAAGGGTGGGAGGGAGACGAAAGAGGGAGGAGATATAGGGATATATGTATATGTATAGCTGATTCACTTTGTTATAAAGCAGAACTAACACACCATTGTAAAGTATTATACTCCAATAAAGATGTTAAAAAAAAATAAAATAAAATAAAATGGACAAAAGACTTTGACTCCTCAGCACTGAGACTATCCAAGTGGTCAATAAGCTTACGTGAAAAGTTATCAACATCATTACCCATGAAGACAATTCAAATGCAAATAAAAACCACAATAAAATCCATTACATACCCACCAGAATGGCTAAAATTAAAAATACTAACAATAACAATGCTGGTGAGGACATAGAGCAAGTAGAACTTTTATATATTTGAGCTGGAAATAAATTGGCTCTGTCACTTTAGAAAATTCTTTGGTAATATCTACTAGCTAAACTTACAAATAATCTAGCCAAATGGCGTCAGGTGTTAGGGATTTGTCCTTTATGGTGAATAGATGGAGATCTTAGACACCCAGTGCCCCAGATCTATTTGGGCCCATAGTAGGAAAAGTTACTGAGGGCTGCAAAGCCTTCTCTAAGCTCATCTCATCAAGATGGAAAAATCCACCAGGAAAACAAATATGCCTGTGAATAACTGAGAGCTGCCTACAGTATATTCTCCTGGAATGACAT
Organism: Neophocaena asiaeorientalis asiaeorientalis; assembly: GCF_003031525.2. NCBI lineage: Eukaryota > Metazoa > Chordata > Mammalia > Artiodactyla > Phocoenidae > Neophocaena > Neophocaena asiaeorientalis. Next base: position 2,088,787 of record NW_020174560.1, read on the forward strand.
TTTCTCTCATATGAATGATGAAAAGAGAAGGAAAGCAACTTTAGAGGTTATCTCATTTAGTGCCCTTGCCAATGTGCCAATCTTTTCCATAATTCTTACTTTTAAAGAGTCTCAACGGTTGTGTAACAAATGGAAAATATGCCTTTACTACCAAATAAGGGAGGTGTGCTGTATGGTCAACCGACTAGAAAACAGGCTGTGAAATCTGCCCATTTGTTTACTTTGCCGCCTGGAACAGTGCGACTGTTTTTGTTTGTGTGTGTTTGTGTGTGTGTGTGTGTGTATGCATGTGTGTGTGGGGGGAGGGATGGTGCATGGTGTGCCTGTGGGAGAGAGTTGAAGGGACTGAAAGAGAAAGAGACAGGTGATGTGAGGATTCTGGGTTAAATCCATTTAGCAACACTTGCTCAGGTTAAGTATTGACATGTCCAACATTGACAGAAAACAAAGAATCTAGATTTTTAAACTCAGTCCTTTCATTCTAGTTTTCTCTGAATCCCAAGTGCATCAAGATAAAGTTCTTAATTTGTAGGAACACAAGAATAAGATGTTCTGACATGGCTTTCTGCAGGCTCCCTTCTGATTCTCTGAAGGCAGGCTACCTTAGCACGGCTGGTTATTATGTTTTCTAGTATTACCCAATGAGTGTTACGTCATTATTTATTGCTACCCCTTAATCTATCACCCACCGACTATTTCCCTCACTTACTCAACACATACACAGTTTGCTCATCTATTTTCCGTTAGCTTTTGAGTTTCCAAAGCCTAGATGCCAAGGGAAATAGAAAGGACTCGTGCATGATTTTAAATGTGTAAATGCAGATTTTAAAGAATATCTGAGAAGTAGAGCCATGCTTCTTTATTCCTCAGACTAGATAAAGCCCTCAGAGTGGAGAGGAGGGAAGAAAGGGAGTGTGTATCGAGTCCATAGACACTGGTCATTCCCAGAGTGAAAGGAGCTCTGTGTGGGGCATCTTGAGCCAAAGCCAGTGTGCAAAAAAGAGAAATTTGCTGCATTCAAAAGTAGAGGATCCTTATGTCTCACATTTCTGCAAGTCAGCAAGTCCTTAAAGAATGTGTCATAGGTCTAGGCTGATAGGACTTTAAATTGGAGTTTCTCAATGTGTAGTGTGATTTAGATGCAGTAGAAAAACTCTCCTGAGAGGCACCCAGAAGAAGAAAAGAGAGAACTAGAACAGAAGGGACCCAATGGCAGGATGAGGATGGCCTGAACGGATGGACAGCAGAAGGGCAGGGGCATCTCCAAGTAGACTAGCACAGTAAGCCCCCAGGAACTTACACCACCTCTGTGAAAGGCAGAAGATGGGGGACTGAATTCATGAATTGATCGAGACTAATTTCCTACCACTTTTAAAATCTGGGCTAAAAAATAGGTATTGAATTACCAAAAAATTAAAGGTTATATATCTGCTCTCAAAAGTTTCATCCCCACCCCATAATCGTGCAGAAAGTATGACTTTATCTCCTTTTATTGTTACATAATGGGTTCAATTTCAACCACATTTCTCTGAAGCACAGGTTATTGTTCCAAAAATGCTAAGTGTTAAGGAGACTGATTCCTCAGAAGGTCTTTAGTATTTCTTAGAGCCTCCCATTCAGCACTCCAAAAAAGTCCTTGGGGGTGACTGTCTCAGAAGGAGCAGAAAAAGTACTATCCCTGGAGAACCAGGCTAAATCGCTTCTGGGTTAGTCTGCTGTAGGACGCTGGAAAAGGAGAAAACACACATGGGGAAAGCAAATGAAAGGATAAATAAATGTTTCCACACACATCTCTTTCAAACAGCGGGAAAATTTGCTTTCTTGAAGCGTTAGAGAAGCCAATAAGGGTGGGTGTGCTGTGATGACAGGTATTTTGTGGTGAGTTTGGAACCAACCAAACATTTCACTGTGGCCTGTGGAGTCCCTCGGCAGACATCAGATTAACTGGGAACAGAGCAGCACATCAGAGTTGGGAAGAAAGCTCAGAGAGATCACCTAGGCAAACACTGTTCCGCCTTCCGAAGCACTCCTACTGTGAACTGAAGCTGGGCCACAAACCAGAGGGGTGCCTGGGAGCCAAGGACTGAATGGCACTCCTTTTCTGGAATCCCATACACACACCTTCCCTCACCCCTCCTCCCCCTCCTCCTCCTTCTTTAAATTGTTCCCACTTCAAAGATCAGTGGCTCAGGTAGGGAAGCCTTTCAATGCTCATGATGGGAAATGGAACCTCTTCCCCCATCTTTCTTTCCAGCCTTTCTTTGCCTTTTCTCCATGTGTACTGCAACACTGAGAAGCATGGCTTCTGTTGGCTCACTGCTTTTTTTCTCTTTTGCATTACAGATGCCATCTTACAACTTATTATGTGATCCTTACTGCTCCAAGCACCCAATAAATGTCCTCTCCTTCCTCAATCTACTCTTGGTTTTTATTTAATTGCACTTCTGCTGCACAAAATTGTGTTCTAAAAACATACCAGGGATTTGTTTTAAACAGGTATGACAAGACACGCAGACGTGGCAATGATTGTCATGAAGGAAAAAGTTTCTACTGACAGATCCTAGAAACAGACACAGCACGCTATGCAGGGCCACACAGGGAAGCAGCTGAGTTGGCCAGGAGACAGGGGGAGAGGGAAAAATACAGCCCAGAGCCTGTGTTGAGGTTCTGTGAGAAAGAATGTACAAGTCAGGGTAGGCATGCTGAGTCAGTTTAGGATTAGATAGTGGGGGTGGTCTCAGTGGGCTCTAGGCTACAGGGGTGTCCAGTACCTGGCCCTGAGGTGACTTAGGGCAGGAGGCATATTGGCTTGGAGTCATTTACTATCTCTGGGAATTAGCTTTCCCTGGGAGAAGCAGTCTCTCCAGGATCATGACTCCAAATGCCAGAGCATCAAGGATACAGAAAATAGATGACCAACAAGGCCCTACTGCACAGCACAGGAAATTATGCTCAGTATTTTGTAATAACCTATATGGGAAAAGAATCTGAAAAAGAATATGTATATATATATATATATATATATATATATATACA
>NW_020174560.1:2091865-2131080 GCF_003031525.2 Neophocaena asiaeorientalis asiaeorientalis
TATAACTGAATCACTGTGGTGTACACCTGAAACTAACATGACATTATAAATCAACTATATTTCAATAAAATAAAAATTTTAAAAAACAATATAGAAAATTTAAAAATATAGTCAATAAAAATTGGATTAATAATAATCATTGTTTCATGACATACTATCATCATTGGCCCATGCATGACCCTTTTACTTTATGTATTTTTCTCTAAAATAAAGAACTACCATGTATTAACCACACAACCTAAAACCTAGGACATTATCTGTAACTTACATTTACTTATGAGCTTCTATCCCAATCTTGTGGAGACCAACAATTATTTCTGCAGTTTATTTATGGGCCTCAACACCTTGTCTGGAGAAGAACATCTCATTTGAACAACTGCCAATAGCCACTTACATTCCCTGTCCTCTTATCTATCTCATCAGCTTGAATTTCAAGCTCTTTGAATTTTTTCCAACCTGTAACTTAAACACTGGCAAAGAGAAGAACATTCACTTGGGTTTGGATGAAAAATTCATGAATTTATGGTGATAGATGCTGAATTAAATATATATATATATATTACTTTGTGCCTCCATAAGCTGATGCCTCTGATAATGGCAAAGAATTCTTCACAGCCCTTGAACAAAAATCTAAAACCAAGAATTTAGGAAAAAAGGGGTCTAGGCAGAGAGCTTTCCAAGTCAGGCCTGAGGCTACAGTAACACCAGCAAGAGTCTTCTTACTGTCTAGATTTTCAGCAGCTGAACTATTCATTTTGAATGAGGGCCACCAGACATTGTCAAACAGCAGCCAGCAGGACTTTTCATAGCTTTGGGGACTATTCATTATGATGTCTTTTGTGTGGGAAGTTTGAGGGATGTTATGTTTAGAGAAACTGGTGGGGCTGTTGTTGAAGAATCAGCGGAAGTCAAATGCCTACAAGAAAGGACCCTGGAAGAGCCAGCGGTACACGGTCACAGGCAACAGGTATTCTGGGGAGGGGGTGTGTTGGGACGATGCTCAGGGGACTTTAGTTCCACACCTAGATGGTGTTAGATATGTCTCTTTCCAGGTGTCTGGAAACAGGAGGATGAGAGAATTGCTGTGTACGCTGATGGTGTGTCAGTTCTGCCCACTCAGCATTTTTATCTTCTGCCATTTCTGTAGTTCTGTGCAAAGATGTCCACCAGATTCCTGAGCTATTGTTACTAACAGCAAAATGGGTAAGACCAAGGTTTTGGGTCTTCATCAAAATATCCCTTTTTCTGCTTTATCCTTTGAGAACTTTGGAATTTGGCTTTGTGGTATCCTGGCGAATGCTTCACAATCAAAAGGCTTTTCGAAATCTCCTCAGGTCTCAAGTTCAAACCAAATAGTGAGTCTGGTTGTATTCTGTGCAGATAAAGTGTAAATCGTTTTCTGTCAGATTTGGACTTCCTGAATGAACTGTCCTGAGAAAAGAGTACTTGGGTGTTCGGGACTCCCACAGTTTGGGGACTTTGGCTGGATCTCAACATATTTAGGAAACCCCATTCTAAAATATTTACCCATCCAAATGAACTGAAAGGGTGCTTGTCCTACAAACGGCCCCTGAAATAACTTTGGAAGTCCAACCCCTACCACTGAACAGTGGCTATTACCCTTGGACCCTGGCAAGCAAGGCTTAGACTTCTGGAATAATTTTCCTTTGAATTTATGACTCTTCAACTTCATTTCACTCATCAGCCTTCTCGTCTCCTCTCCCACATTAAATTGGTCTATAAAACTCCACACACCATATGGGGATATATGTATATGTATAGCTGATTCTCTTTGTTATAAAGCAGAAACTAACATACCATTGTAAAGCAATTATACTCCAATAAAGATGTTAAAAACAAAAAAACAAAAAATTCCACATGCCATAAAATGAGATCGGGGTGGAGATGTGGCAAAGTATCCCCCAAGGTCAACATTATGATAGACTGCCCACTCCACCTCTCTGGCCACACCCCAGGGGGAATGGAAACAAAAGGCATGATGGCTGCAAACTTCACTTCTGGCAGCCCCCAAACAGCTGTATGGTCTAATTTAGCTGGAACAGAGCAGCCTTTATGAAAAGAGACCCCCTTTCTTTCTCCCCACATCCCTTATCTGCATGGTGGTCTACAAAGAGGATCAAGAATATGCCTGAGCCTCACTGGGCTTGAGAGAGCTAACACCGAGGACTTCCTGTGGCCTGGCTCCAGATGCACGCAGAACAACGCTGAGAAGCCAGCCCGGATGGTGTCTGAAATATTTGGCTCCTGGCTCAGGCTGTGGGCTGGCTGTCTGGTTTGTTTGAACACAAACTAGCCTGGGAGTCTTTGTGTAGAATGCTCCCTGAAGCTTTTTTCCATGACGTCTGCCAATTAAATGTATGAATTACTCTGTTTACTCCTCTATGACAGGATAGATATTTTATTCAGAAGCAAAGGGTTTCTCTTCAGCCTCACATTTTCTTCTCGCAGTTGATAATCTCCTATTATGTGACAAAAACTGAGCAAGACTTTTTTCATGTGTGAGTTCATTTTACCCTTCATTACAATCTCAGTAAAATGGCTGAGGGTTCCCATTTTACAGATGAGGAAACTGAGATACAGAGATAGGAAATGATTGTTCTAAGTTCCACACAAACCAGTCAGGGGTCAGAGCAGGAACTAGAACCTAAGTCTCCTCACTTCAAGAGGTTTATTTTTTTTCTTCTTTTTTTATCTTATCCATTGCAATTTCCTTAGAATTAATGCTTGACTGTTTTGAGTTGGTATTTGAACCTTCATTCATTCATTCATCCATTCAACAGCTATGTTTTGAGCATCTACTATGTACAAGGTACTAGGTCCAAAGGCTAAGCACAGGGATCTGCAAACTTTTACAGTAAAGAGCCAGGTAGTGAGTATTTTAGGCTTTAACAGCTATATTGTTTGGGTTGCAACTTCTCATCTCCATCATTGTAGCGCAGAAGTCACCATAGACAAAAGGTAAATGAATGGACATGGCTGTACTCCAAAAAAATAAACTTATTTACAAAAATAGGTAGCTGGTCAGATTTGGCACTCTGGCTATAGTTTTCTATAGATCATCATGCAGTACACAGTCTGCACACCCATACATAAGCATCCCTAATGAGACACCACAAAATTATGTGTTGACCCTGAATCCCAAGCCTGTAAGAAGAATGAGGATAGCTGGATTTTCACGGATCCCCTACCTCCTCAAAAAATCCAGAGAGGCCCACCTGAGTCATCATTGGCTTCTATGATGAGATGGCGTCTCTGCCCCTCAGCATTTCCCTTGCACCATTCATGGGAAATGAATGGTTCCTAGTACTAACGAAGCCCTCGTGAGGTTTGCGTAGGTAAAAGTGTTAAATAGTAGAAAGTAACAAAAAGTCTGGGCCTCAGAAAACATGAAGGGCCCTGGGCTTGGGCATGGCCAGCAACAGCTACCATGGATCCATGTTTATATGCTGAAGGCACCCATCTGCATTATCTCACTTGATCCTCAGAACAATCCAGTTACTAATTATTGCTATTTCCACTTTCCAGATGAGGAAACCTAGACTCAGAGAAGTTAGGTCACAAGGTCACATAACCAGGATGTAGCCAACTCAGGATCTGAATAAAAGTCTGCCTGTTTCCAAAGTCCATGTCCCTCAGCACCAAGGTAGACTCTTTTGAAAGAAGAAAATAAAAGAAAGAACAATCGGCTTTTATCGTTGTCATTGTTGTTGCCTCCATGGAATCATGGCAGTAAGATAACCAAGGGGACCACTTAACAAGAAAGATGCAGGGATAGCAACCACACAGAATATTCCTATTAACTGTGGTCAGATTCCTGAGGCACAGAAAGGCCTTCTTCGAGTGTGTGCCCACAGTGCCCTCTACTGCCCAGGAGGAATACCACTGAGACCCTGTTCAGAGTCCCCTTCAAGAAGATAGAAGATACTTACTGCCAGGTGTTGAAGATTAGAATCTGAGTCATGGTGTGAGATTTTATTGGGATTCTTTTCTTGTTACTCCTCATAATCCTACTGTGGTTTGCTAGATCTTTATTGGTGTTGGGGGATGGGGAAGAGGGACAGAAGCCACAGTCCACCCAGGGCACTTTGAGATGAGAGGCAAGGGGCCTCGCTGCTGTTTGATTGCCTCCTACCTGAACAAGAGTGTACATCTTTCCTTTCCCAGGGTGGCCTATGCTCCGCTGAAAGCTGATGACATCTGGGCCAGGAAGAAGTCAAGGAGGCTCCCAATGATCCCCGAGGGCATTTATAGCTCCAAGTCAGGTAAAGTTTACTTCATTACTGACACATTATTCTCATGGGAGTAAGCAAAAAATGTCCTGAATTAATGGGTGCAAGGAAAGAAAAAAGAATACAAGCCAAATAATTGCTAAAGGAGCTAGAATTGGAGAGTTAAAAAAAAAAAAAAGAAATTAAATAAATAAAATATCACCCTTCATGGTACAGTGGTGCTGTGGCCTGGGGATGGAACTGGAAACTTCGTGTGGTGAGTTCTAATGGGATGTGGGTTGGGTCAAAATATATTTGTCTCCAAGAAATACATTTTTCAAAATGCTAAGCTTTAATTTTTTTTTTTAAAAGTAAACAGCCAGGAAAATGCTAGGCTTGATTCTTTCTTGAATGGGGCCCTAGGTACATCTTATGAGGGGAAAACACTTGCTAGCCCGACCCATGCTAACGGCTGCCCTGTGGGTCCATTCAGTTATGCTTTAAGCCATCCACTTTGAATCTCTGCCCTTGAGGCATCCAGGATCAAGTCCAAACCTCCCCTTCCCACCCTCCACCCGCACATGATGTGCTTCCTCTTTTCAAAGGAGTAGCCATATTGGAAGAAGTACAGGGCACCCAAAAACAGTTTTGCTGGTCCAATAGTCAAATCTCTGAGCCCACAGAGATGTTTCTCTGCCTACCACATTTTCCTTGGCTCTTCCAGTCTCCATCCCTCTAAGCAAACATTTCCTCTACATTTAGACTCCTTCTAACACTGAGTATAATGTAATGGAAAGAAGCATTGACAACCTGGGTTTTAGCGGTTTTGCTATTTACTTCCTCAGTGTTTAACATCCCAGACTTTGTTTTCTCATCTTTATTCAGTATTATCTATTGTATAGTGCCGATGGAGAATCAAATGAGATAATGTACACAAAAGTATGTTAATAAATACAACAGTCAAACAAGTATTATATTAAGTGCCTGATATGTGTTTGGCCTTGAGAAATATGATGCTAAGACACAGCCTTTGACCCTGAGGAGTGACCCTAAGCTAGCCAAAGAGGTAAACAGAAAAATAGGTAGTTGTCATGTAATGTGTGGAGATTGGTTTCTGTTATTTGTTTGTTTTGCCTTTTTTCTTGTTGGCCATAGCAAACCAACCCATAACCTATTCCAAATCCTACACCCACTGGCACTCATTCCCTTTCCCTCTTTGGGCCTCAGATTTCCAATTTGCCAAATGAATGAGTGACTAGATAATTTGTTAACCAAACCAGGACGCTCTGAAAGTGAGAGGAGGTGCTATTAATAATTATGCCAGAGCAACTATCCCAGGCAATCAGAGATTATGGTCACACTACAGATGAGTGGGGACAGGCATTCAGCGCTATCTAAGGCCTATTCTAGTCTTCACAGCTTATGGCCTTACATTGATTTTTGCAAGTCTTTTTCCTAGCCCCAGTGAGCACATTTCCTCTCTGGCTGTCCTCATCTGCATGGCTGCTGGTCAGTAGTATGTAGTGAGCTGAACCCTGGCAATCCCTGAAGATCTTGGTTACTGCCCTCACAGATCAAATCCTTTGTGAGTCAAACTGCATCATAGCTTAGCTGCCTAGTGGGCCTGGGAAAGTAAATGAAAATAAACTTAAACACAAGCAGCAGAGTTCATGGTACTGCAGGATGTTGAGCTCTTGGATCATCTTTACCCCCATCTCAGATACTCTTTATGTTAATCTCTGCTCCCAATGTAGGAAGCCCTGTGCACACAAGGACGAGCGAGTTTCCAGACAATATATATATTTGACAATATCCATGCACTGAGCTTTAGTAAGCCTAAGATGGATAAGAAGAGAGGATTAATGAGTTGATTTTGTATATCTCTCTCCCTCTACCCTCCGGCCTCCCCACAATTTTATTCCCTTTTCACTTCCTTTCTCAACAGTTTTATGTGCTTGGGATGAAATCTTAAAAGTTTCTTGGTTTTTCTTTCCCTATGTTATGTAAAAAAAGTATTTCCAGCCACAGTGGTAGGGAAATTGAGGCACAAATGAAACACAGACGAGTTCTTGATAACCATTTACACACAAGCTCACACAATTTGTGCTAAAAGATTTGAGATTAGTCATGGAATCTCATATATACTCAGGCTGTATGTTGCATATCTTCCCAGAATTGGACATTTTAACATAATCTTAAAACCAAGGTAATGTGACTGGGCTAACCATGCCTCTTCCCAAATGCATACACATGATCCACATGAGTATCTTTTGTTGTAGATAGTTGTAGGGCTTTGGGATTCACGTGGCCCTGGAGTTTTCTTTTCTATCACCTTTTTTAGCTTCATTACCCCGATGGATAAGCCCTGAGGATGGCAGAAACAAACAGATTCTGGGGGAGAAGTGTCATCATGCTAGCAGGCATCATAGGGTCTTGACATAAGTGCTTTCATCTACATCATAAAACAACCCATTTTGGTGACTCAGTTATGGGATAAGAATTTGTGCAGAAGGAACCAGGTTGGATGTTCAGGAGGTGACTGTGGGGTGGAAGGTTGAGACAGAATACAGTGTATTCAGTATATATATTTCCTGAACCTGAAAGAACTTATAGAAGATGCACTGAGAGGACTGTTACAACCCCAAGCACAATGGAATGTAGGAATGGAATGGAATTTTCTTCTCATTCAGCACAGCTAGTCTAGTGCTGTGCATCCTCCACTGGGACCTAGAACACCCTTGCTAAAGGCCCATCTCAGCTAGCTATCTTCAAGCATGAGTAGGTAGCCCTAGAAATCACAAATCCTTGTTCAAATGGGGTTGCTACTGTAAATACACCTTTTACCCACTTACTATATCAGAGAGCTGGATGATCAATATTTGGTAATGTTGTGTGGAGTGAAATGAAGTGGAAGTTAGCATGATTTGGTTTGATGGAGACAAGGGGCTGGGAATCCTGCGCTAATTCTTGCTGTTTTTTCTGGAGTAAGCTTTACTTTTATCCATGCTCCATGCTTTGTATCCTTCTCTGTTGGCTCTCCAGGAGTCTGGTTGTCTTAATTTAGTAAGTAGGTCTTATGATTCTTAATCCAAGGGCCTCAAATTCCATATGGTATGTTTGAAAGGAAAGCATGCACATTATCTCAAATTCTTTTTGCTTTATATTGTAAAATGTTGTCTTCAAGATCAAAAGTGAAAGCTCTCCTCTCATGTTGAGCCCAGTCCAGCTGTCCTGTGGGGTCCAGGACACCCCTGCTCAGCTGTGCACAGCAATTTGCCACTTCTGTCCCCACCCTATTTTGTCCTTCAAGTACAAACATGATGCTGTTGACTCACTACAATTAGGAAATATGATTTGAGGTTTTCAGCATAATTTAGTAAGTGTTGAGTGAGCATCTATTATGTCCCAGGCTCTGCTTTTAAGTTTAGGGATAGTTTTAAGTTCAAGAAAGGGTAGTTGGGCTAACAAGATGAAGAAAATACATTTTTAAGAGCAAACTAATATTTTCTTGAGGGATGTTTAAATAAGTGATGTGTAGATAATTGGAAAATAGCATGTAACAAGGCAAATTGAAATGAGGCATATGGAAGCATTAGTAACTCCTAGAGGAAGGAGGTGTTAATTCTGCCTGGGGTATCAGAGAGGACTTGTCTGGTATGTTAAAACTCAGATAGTTTAAACTGAGCTTTAATTATTAATCCAAACTTGCATTCCACTGTCATTTACTGAATACTCGTAACTGACAGATAGTGCAGATCTCAACAACGATCTTGCCACAAGGGAACACGTGACCTATCTGGTGAGCCAGATAAATAAATGATTATCATGAAATAACAAAGATTTGTTTTGGACTGTTAATTATAGTAATAGCACCCCCCCAGCCCTGTTAAAAGCATTACTATGTTCTAGGCACCATTCATTAACTACTTTTCAACTCATTATTTGATTATAATTCAAAACCAAATCATACATTAGTGTCTAAAGTAAGTTTACACAAGAGGAAATTTGTCCAGGGTGGCCTTGCTAGTCACTGGGAGAACCAAAATCTGAACCCTTGAATCCATGTCTGTTAGATTCCAAAATCCATAGACTCTTAAATATTCAGAAAGAGTTGGGTGAAGGGAACAATGCAAAGTAAGGGAACAAAAATAGGAAAGACACAGGAGAAGGAAATTACATTACAGGGTCAGGGTGGGGCACTTCCTTTGTGGTTGGAACCTAGTCCACCCTGAAGGATTGTCAGGCTGGACAGGTAGGGTAGGGTTTGATTTTTGAGATGCTTGGTTGACTAAGGAGTCTAGTTTTTAGTCTATAAACTGTGGGTACCTGCAGCAGAGCTTTTAGATAGAGCGTGATGTAAGAGAACCCAACTTCCTGGAAGTATTGTTACCGAACCAAACTTGGGTTGCCTCACCCAACACACAGCAAAGCCAATCTACTGACACTGGGTTGTGGTGATGGAAAGAACAGCATTTATTGCAGAGTACCAAGCAAGGAGAATGGTCAGCTCATGCTCAAAAGATCTATACTCCTCAGTGGCTTTCAAGGAAGGTTTTTAAAAGGCAACATTAGGGGTATGGGTTGCAAGGTGCCTGATCGGCTCATGAACATTCTTATGACTGGCTGGTGGTGAGGTGACAGGGTGATGTTTCAAGAGTCTCAAACATCAACCTTCTAGTTCCAGCTGTTCTTGGGTCTACATGCTTGTGGTCAGCAGTTTCCATCTGGTGGGATTCTGGTTTCTGTAAAAATAACTTAGGAATGTGCATCAGACATTGTTATCTATGTCCTTCAGGGAGAAACTAAAGGTCCTGTGACTCTGCCACATGACTGATCTATTGTTTAAATTGTTACTAATTCTCCTGGCCCAGCTGCTATTATTTGTTACTACATGTTCACATCCTTCCAATCATTAACCCCTGAGCCAGCCTTTCTGAGACTCAGAGGAGGCCTAAGGGATCAAAGTAAAGCCTTTTACTTCAAGAGACAGGGGTCATGGAGGGGAGGGGAGGGGAGGGGATTGTGGGGCTCTTATACCCAAGAGGGTCCTGAAGGATCCTGCTCAGTTTCAGTATCTTTGGATAGAAAACAAGGATGAAGATGGGCTTCCTGGATCCCTTGAACTACATTTTTTTGAAGTATGTGGTGAAGATTAGGGCTTTGGGCTGTGGATTAAAAGTTATTTTATTTTCTGAATAGATATAAATGGCCCACCTAGAATTGATCTTTACTTTTAGTTACTATGAATCCAGGTGTGCAAAGGATAAAGCAACTTCTTTATTTTTCTAGAATGCTACTTAATCCCTATGTGACAGAAAATGTAATCTTAATCAATATGTTTACAGACATTTTAGGTTTAAACTCATTCAAATCAAAATTTATACCCTCTTTTTCTTTGGGTGGATCTAAATTCAGAGAAGCTTTTAAAACACAAAGGAATGGATGATGGAAAGTGAGGAGGAAAGTATTTGAACACTGGTCATTTGTATCTGTCCAATATTCTCCAGCCATTGGTTATAAACTGCACCATTCTCAGTCCAACACCTTCTTATAGCCCTCCTTTAGCCCTTTGCTCCCCTGAGAGTTTCAAATGTTTTCCCACATCATTCTGGGGCCATACAAGACTTGGGGGTCTAGCTTAGATCTTCCTTGACCTTGCTAATTTTCCCAGGACCCAATCAGGAAGCAAACACAAATCCATTCTCTCCTTGACCCCTCCAAGGACTTGGACTCAATCCAAAAGGATGAGACACAGTGCAGAGCCCTCCAAACCCAGCTCCAACTCTCCCTCTTCTCCTCCCACCTGCCATACCTCCTGAACGTAGAAGATCTTTAGCCAGACTCCTCTAGTAATAGAAGTGTTTTGCAGGAAAACTGGTTCTGCCTAATGGCATATTCTTCCAGATCTCTCTTGTTCTGGTAAACCTGGACCAAGTCTTTTGAGCTTAAAAGCCATGAATTTGATGAATGATGTTCACCTCCCTGAATCAAAGAGGCTCACAATGGTAAATAGAGAGTACAGATGAAAACATATGGGTTAGAATTTTACAAAATTGTCTCCACACTCTTAGAAGCTTGGAATGAGTTTTAGAGCCCTGGAGAAACCGATCTGAGTTGACTTTTTATCCAAAGAGAAATTTAGTCTCGGTAGCCAGGCATTTTTCAAGATGGCAAATTTGCAAATCCACTTTCTTATTTTCTTTCATTCCCCAACAAGGGTCTCATCTATGATCAAAGCCTTTTTATTAAAAAAAACAGCAACTGGCATATCCTTGAAGGTATAATTAGCTACCATAGTAACTATAAATTATAATCTTTCTTTGACTTTCCAGACAACCTAAATAAGATGCCATCACTTTCCCCCTACAATTAATACTCCCTGAAGAAATATCTCAGTGTCCTGATCTATTGCTAAACTTGGAGTATGGAGGCAAAAATTTGGTCATTTCCACCAGCAGTTGCAGTAGTAGCATATACACTGAATTCAGCAAAATACATGGATATACAACTTGGGTTAGCAAAACAAATTGACTAGGAGCTTGTGAAACTGAAGGCTAAGTATCAGTTGAAAAGTCTTATTAATACTTTGATTGACAAAAATGTGGATAACAAAAAGGAGTATTATCGTTATTATTATTGCTCAGTTAACTGATACAGTGAATTATGGGCCTAAAGATTCATCCTTTATCACTCTTAGAACATTTACTGGCAACTTGCAGTGGTATTATAAAGATTCTGCTATACTCATATCATTATAGTTATGAGGGGCAGGGGTATAAACTCACATCTGAATACCTGGAATTGTTTTCCAGGCACTGTGGTAAGCACACACAATCAATGTTCTTCTTATTCAATCATAATAATAACTTAGAAGTAGATCTCATCATTCCCATTTTATAGATGCAGAAACCCAGCTTCTAAAAGATGAAGAGAATTGTCCCGGGTCAACCCCACTTGTAAAAGACAGACACATAGTTCAACTCTGGTCTGTATCTCACTAAGTAGAACAAGTGTTACCTCATTTCCTTTTCCTGAACTTAACTCTGTACATTGAATGGTACCATGACATAGACTCATTGAGGAACGGTTCCATCCTGGTGCCTGATAATTCTTCCTTCCAAGAATTCTGGGTTACCAGCAGGACCAAGTTTACTTAGCTATCAAGGAAAGGAGAGATCTTGGCTGTCCCCTTGTTTCCATTTGTTTTCCCCACCCTCTATCTCCATGATCTTCTTTTATTTCTAAGAGAAAGTGAAAGAAATGAAAACAATTTGAACACACACTGTGTTTCAAATGCTTACAACAATTTTACAAGCTGTATGTTATTATTCTACACTTTATAGCCTGAAAAGCTAGAGCTTAGAGTGGTTAAAAAATGTATCCAATACTAAATTTTTAAAAATATATACTTAGTGATGTCTAAAAACAAAGCAAAAACCATATGCAAGTTCACATTGTTAAAATGTAGGACAGGGAATCAAACCCAGATTTGTCTCCCTTCAAAAAACCTTTTCTCATTACAGAGGTTGGTTTACTTATTTATTTAACAAATATTTATTGAGGGCCTCTATGTGCCAGAGCTGGATATAAATTAATAAATAAAATAGATATAGTCTTGCCCTCACACAACTTACCATCTAGTAGAGAATACATAACATAAAAGATAACAAATGAATAACTACTGTAATATATACTACTATTAGAAAGAATAGCTGAGAAGTCTCCCTAGATATTAAATATGTGAAATATATGATCTCTTATATTTATGTTAATTCAAAGAAGAAACTACAGGAAGTTGTCTAAGAGGCTCTCTCTAAGAAAAGAGGCAGTTAACGAGGACTGGAGTGTGGAGGAGCCAGCCAGAGACAGAATGTGGGGAAGCTATTCCAGGCAGAGAAGACAGTGTGTGAAAGGCCCAGAACAGTAAAGAACCTGTTGTGTTTAAGGGACAAAAAGAACTTTTGTTCAGCTGGAGAGAAGAGTCTTTGGAGAAGAAGGTCAAAGAATAAGTTGCAGATATAGGCAGCAACAGGTTATACAGGGAATCGAGGTCATGTTATTGAATTTGGACTTTATTCTAGATTCAGTGAACAGTCAGGGAAGTGATAGGATCTGATTATTTTTTTAAATAGTTTACTATGGCTGCTCCATGATGACAGTTTTGAAGGAAAAGTAAGTGATTATGGCTTATTCAGACAAGTTATGATGGTGGCTTATGCTAGCAAGGGAAAATAGGTGTACACATGTGTGTGTGTGACATAGCTAATGGGTATATATAATATATGTATGCATGTACATACCATACAGGCTTATAGTAAATATAGTAAATACTATAGTAAAAATAGAGTAAATAGGTATGGAGGAGGAAGAGTCAGGACTTGCATAGTCTGGCCTAGAGTCAAGGGAGGAATCAGGCCAAGTTGCACGTTTCTGGTATGAGCAGTGGATGTATGGTGGTGCCATTACAGATACATTTGGGGAGAAAATCAAGAATTTGCTTTTGGACACGTAAGATTTGAGATATCAAGTAGACTGTTGTTTGTATGAATTTGGAGCTCAAAAGGGAAGCTTGAATGGGAGATATAAATTCCTGAGTCATCAACTTGTTGATGCCATTTAAAATAATAGGAATGGATAAGTTTACCTAAGGAGAATTTAGATGGATAGATAGCCTACAACTTAGCCATGAGGTATTCCTATATTTAAAATTAGATTAGAAGTGGGCTTCCCTGGTGGCGCAGTAGTTGAGAGTCCACCTGCCAATGCAGGGGACACGGGTTCGTGCCCCGGTCCAGGAAGATCCCATGTGCCACAGAGCGGCTGGGCCCGTGAACCATAGCCACTGAGCCTGCGTGTCTGGAACCTATGCTCCGCAACGGGAGAGGCACAACAGTGAGAGGCCCGTGTACCGCAAAAAAAAAAAAAAAAAAAAAAAAATAGCTTAGAAGAGAAAGATCCTTCAAAGGAGACAGAGAAGGAATATCCAACGAGGAAGGAACCAAATTACAAGAATATTAACTGCTGCTGAGAGATCCAGAGCTCTCTGCAACAATGGAAATGGTCTACATCTGCAATGGCCAGTGTGTATCTGATTTTCATACTGCAATACTGTTTCATATTGAATGATGTAGGTCTAAAAGGAAAACAACTGAAAATTGGCCACTGAGTTTGGCAACAGGATGTTATTGTTACCACCGACCAGGGAGTTTACTGTTGCCACTGACCATGCAGGTGGTAAAATGAAGGTGGAAGCCAGTCTAGGGTAGATAGAGAAGGCAAAGAAATGGAAAGAGAAATTTGAGTGACACTTTTGAGATATTGCCTCTGAAGGGGAGAAGATAAATGTTGTAAGAGTGACAGGAATATGAGAGTTCAAGAGAAGGGTGTTTTATTTGGGGGAATGGAAGATGCCATTCATTTATTTATTCATCAGGTATTCCTTTAAGAGCCATGAAATTTCACCACCCTGGCGATGTGGCTGTGAACTCGGCAAGCAAGAGCTCTACTTTCATGAGATTTATAGTCTATTGGGAGAGGGGAGACAATAAACAACAAACAATACATTTACTAACCAAAGGGTAATTATATAGAGTGATAAATGCTATACAGAAACAAAATGAAGTAATAGGAGCAGGAGTGACTGCAAATGGAATGAGGGCTATTTAAATAGGAGGGTCAAGTAGGCCCTTTCCAAGGAGGTTAAATGAGCTGAGACCTGATTTATGAGAAGAAGCTAGCCCTAGGAACTATACCAAAGCATGCCTGCATGCAGCTGGCGATGACCCAATCGAGAGGGGAAGATTGCTAGTGTAGGAAGCATGAGAGAAGGCACAAAGCTGAGGAAGTAAGGGGAAAATGAAGGACTAGCCCCAGGTGGGAGGAAGGGTACTTCTTCAGATGTGAGCTCAGTGGCTTGGATGCCATGAAGAGACAGGAACATGAGAAGGCAGGCAAAAATCACAGGGAATGATGATCTACAGTGGGATGTTTGCAGTTATGATTGGGAAGTAGTGTACTCTTGGTAATGATAAGCCCAGAGCATGATGTTGAAGAGGAAAGTTGAGGAAGAGTACTTTGGGTATAGGGTTAGTGGTTGATGGTAAGAAACAGAGAGGCTGGGGTATTGGATGGATGGATCACCCACATGGGTGTTGAAGTCAGCAAGAATGATGACTAGGATCAAAGGAAGAGGAGGAAAATGAAACAGAGCTAATTTTTTTATAATACATGAGATGACCAGATAAATGGTAGCAAAAAGGACAGTGTATCTGCAAGGGGTAAACCCCAAATAAACAGAAGAATTTGCAAGAGAGTGTAGAAGTAAATTTAAAGTGAGAATGGGGAGCAGGGAGGATATTGACCTTACCTCTCTATCCTAAGATAGGCAGGAATTGGAATAAAAACAGTCTCTGCTTGAGAGGACTTTGGGCTAGCTCTGTTCATTCTTCAGTTAATAGCCATTCCCCCATCTTCCTTTTTGCTTAAAAATCCCAGCCATGTATCCAGTACCAGGGGATTAATAAAGATTGGTCTATGATGACAAAGTCATTACCATTCCTCTTGCCAATATTTTTTGTATGACCTTCTTTGTAGCTAAAGGACAGCTATGATATAGTTATGGTCAAAGGACATTCATTCGACAAAATGTATTTTTGAGCACCTGTCTGCATATCAGCCTGGTTCTAGGTGCTGAGGATACAGCCATGGATAAAGCATACAAAAGCCATGCTCTTATGGAGTTTACATTTTAATGAGAAGAGGCAGACAAGAAACAAATAAATACATATTTCAAATCATATTAAGCATCTTTTTAAAAAAGACATGGAGGAGGATACTATATCAGGGAGTTGCTGTATTAGAAGTTGGTCAGATGTAAGTGGAAATCTGCTGGGAGATTTCTGGAGAAGTTGTCTTATGAAAGGTTTATTGTAAGAGGTGGGTTCATCATCATCTTCCCTTTCTCTTTAGTTTTGCTCAGATGTGGATATGATGCCTGGGACTGTGGGCAGACATTGTGTGACTATGGAGCAATAAACATGAGGACAAAATGTCAATATGCTAAGGTTAGCAGAGTGAAAAGATAGAAACAGTGTGAGCATCATTGAGATGTTGTCTCAAACTCAAAAACAGCTTTCTCTAGACTTTTTGCTATGTGAGATAATTAAATGTCTTTATTGTGTAAACCACTGTGAGTCATTCTCCTATTTGCAGCTGAAAGTACCTAACTATTAGAGAGGTATATGGGAAGCAATGTCATCTGGAGAGAACCAAGTTTCAGCTAAGGCAGAAGGCTGAGTAAATGCTTAAAGGGTAAGTTAAGGATTTTTGAAATTACCGATCATAAATCAGGAGCTTAAGGAAGCAGAGTTTAGAATCTGAGAAGGATAGGAAGGTGAGCACTGACTTAGTTTTATATTGTTGTATAATGAAGTACTCCAAAACACAATGGCTTTAACATTAAACATTTATTATCTCTCAGTGTCTGTGGTCCAGAAATTCAGGGCTTTCCGTATGGTTGCAGTCAAAATGTTAGCTGAGCCTGCAGTCATCTGAGGGCTTGACTGGGGCTGGAGGATCTGCTTCCAAGATGACTCATTCACTTGGCTCTTGGCAGAAGACTCAGTCCTCAGCATGCCTGCCTCTCCAGAGAACTCTTTGTCTATCCTCACATGGCAGCTGGCTTCCTCCCAAAGCAAGCGATCCAAGAAGGCAAGATGAAACCTTAATGTCTTTCATAATCTAACTTTGAAGTCACACACCATCAGTTTTGCAATGTCCTTTTGTTTATGTGTCAACTCTATTTAGTGTGTGTGTGGCGGGGGAACTACACAAAGGCATGAATCACCAAGAGGTGGTCTTAGGGGCTGTCTATCGGATTCAAATCATGAAATTTACAGAGTAGATAAGGAAGAAATTTGGGATGACCATGGATAATAGGGGAGACTTAGACTTCTGGCGGTGAGTGAGGCAAATTAGGATGTAAGGCATGATGGGATTAGTCCTAATAATCTCTTTGAGGAGACTGGCAATCAGTTCTAATGCTATTATCTTGAATCTGTCATTGAATGAAGTCTTTCAGGCAAGTGTTTTTCCAGGAGGTTCCTAGTAATGAGATCTCCGTGATTAGTGGCTGGTTCCCAGAACATCACTGGATAGTATGGCTGAGTGAGGAGTTTGAAGGTACAAAAATAGAAGAGCAGACTGAAACTTCAGCTCCATTCTAATTCTAGCTGTACCAGCCTCTCTCCCAACTGGAAACTGGAGAGCCATTATTGCCCTTAGTTCTTCCAGCAAACACCCCACATCATCTTCCTTTAATTCCATTCTTTTAAAGCCCATTTTCAAACTCTTACTTCTTTCCTGGCACAACCAGTGTGTTATTCTTCACCACAAAGTCTCCACTACTCAGTAATTTAAAGCAGCTTGTGTCAGAATGACATTAATTATGTCATGATCCATTGAAACCCCTAATGAAAGATATTTTATTGTTGTTGTTGATGTTATTGTTAAGAATGAAATCCAAAGAAACTCCTCTTTTTACAACGAACATGAAAGCCCACTGAATTGAGAAATTCAATAAATAAAGGCAGGGGGATTAAGGACAAGTCAACTTTTCAAAAAGATAAAGTATATAGTTTCCAAAACATTCATTTCTGGGTATAGGCTGAAGACCAATATCTTTGCTTGTAACTTGTTTTAGCAAAATTCCAGCATTTAATTATTAGTTTGGTGAATGACCACACCAGACCATTTAGTGTAACATGACAGGCCCTGAAGGGAGTAGTCAGTAATTTGAAACACTAACCATGTGTTTTGTCTAAAAAATTAATACCTGTAGCGTGATTGGAGTGGCATGGTTCCACCAATCAAAACGTAGAAAAAACTTCATGGTATTAATAAAGGCAGCTACTGTTCTGGCTTATGGCAAACATAATAGATGCTTTTTGTTAACTATTTGATACGTGAAATTGCTATAGACGGATTATCTAATTTCATCTTCTTGACCACTATTTGAGCTAGATAACAACCAAAGGAGCTAATATTTATTAACACCCACTATGTTCCACAAATTTTTACTTGTATCATTTGTCCCACTCAATCCTCATAATAGTATTATTATCCCTGTGTTAAAGGTGAAAAAAACTGAGGGTTGAAAATTTTAACAAATATTGACAAAAAATGATGGAGGCAAGATTCAAATGGATGCTTGTGTAACTCTGGTGCTCATATGCTTAACAGCTATACTACCTAAAAAGAGATAGTAAAACCTAATTCATTCTGACTGAATTTGAGGAAGCAGAATATTATGGACTGGATATGGTTAAAGTCTGAATTCCACATGTTTGAAAAATTTTAGTTCCATTACATCATGTCGTCAGGTAAATCAGGCTTCTTTTTGCAATCTACAGCTCAAAGCTTCCTAACCAATATATTTATCATCTCTATGATGCTGAGAAGGAAAACGGAGCTCAAGAAAACAAGTATTTTCATGTGTTCACCTCCAGTAAATGACGGGGCAGGATTTATACCTAAGTCTGCAGGATCCCAGAGCCTGTGCTTCACTATAACACACCAGCTCCCTTTCTACCTTCTGTAGACTCCATTTGTGTTGGAAAACCCCTTTTTCACTGAGACAGTTGAGGGCCGAATGTCTCCATCTGCATGTGCAGAAGGGGACACAGTGATGAGTAAGGAGTCTTTCTAGGTCTCCCATGACATTTTCCAGTGTACATACGTGGAAAGCTTTCAATTCTTTTCTTCAATGCTAGAGATTAAAATACCTTGATGACCTGCCATTGCTTATAGGGTAAACTCAAGACTCTTTAACAGTGCCCACAAAGACCTATCAATCTGGCCTTTGTTTTCCTCCTTAGCTTCTTCTTTTGCTACTCAGTCTCATGATGGAGAACCTAAGGCAAACCTTATTTCACTTCCTCTGAGTACATCTTCCTTCCAGCTTCAGAGCATCTACCATTTCTGTCCCCTCAGCTTTGACTACACTTACGCTTCCTCCTCTTTACTGGGATATTCCTTGCTCATCCTCAGGTCATAGCTTGACATCACTTCCTGTCCTCTTTTAAGTGTTCTAATTCTCCTTTAAACTCTCACTTTATCACAGTAGTACCTATTAATACCTCCATGTTCATTATTTAATATCTGTCTTCCTCACTAAATTGCAAGCTCTAGAATGGCAGAGACTCTGTCAATCCTGTTTACCACTATTTCTTTGACTCCTGGACTAGGGGATTGAATTTAGGAAGGCTCCATAAATATTTGTTGAATGAATGAATGGATGATAAATGAAGAAAATTCTCCACTTCCTGGTTGTATATTGTGTATTGATCATGGTTTGCTTGAATGGGAATCTAGGAGAAGCACTTATATGTGCATTTCCTCACACTTTAAATGTGGTATATTCTTATTCTCTGCCATGACCCTGTTCCAAACCACCATAACATTTGCCTTGAACTTCTGCAATGCCCACCTTATTAAGCACCTTGCTTTCAATCATGTCACCCACACTTTCACCCCCCAATATACACACAAGTCTACTCCCCACACGACAGCCAAAGTGATATTTTTAAACAATAACCACATCACATCACTTGCTCACTCTTTAGCTTCCTTTTGCAAGTAGAATAAGATCCAGTGTCCTTCAAAGCCCTAGGTAATTTGGCTATGCCTATCTCTCATATGTCACCTCTTACTAGCTTCTCCCTGGTCACGATGTTTCAACGATTTTGGCCTCTTTCCACTCCTCAAACCCAATCATAAGTCCCTTTGCTCCTGGTGTGTCCTCCACCCCAGACCTTTGCACGGCTGCCTAATTATCCGTAGAGGCCATCACCAAGACCCCATAACTAAAGTATCCCTCACCCCTTACAGTCTCTCTGTCATTACTCTATTTTATTTTCTACATGTCTCCCCTCACTGTCTGAAAATATATATTTATCTATTGGTGTATATAGTTATTGTATGCCTCTACCACTGGAACATAAGCCCCTTGAGGGTATAAATCTTACATCCTGCTATTTATGTGCTTTAATCACTTAGAACAGTGCCTAGAAAACAGAAAGAACTAAATAACTATCTGCCAGATGAATAGATGAATGAGTGCACTCAGCGAGGTGAGTTATTGAACAATCAGATTCAGATTTGGTGAACATGTATTGTGCAATTCAGCAATAACACCATGTTAGGTATGGAAGCTGAAGATATGGTTGGGACCCAATTCTTCCCTTAAACACCCCAGACAGTGTACGAAGCACAGAGCTACAAATGAATATATTCAACATGGTGTAAGTGCTGGAGAAGATGTGTATTTAAGATACATCTGGTGCCAAAAGGTGGTAGCAATCATGTCTCCTTGGAAGAATCAGGAGAGGCTTCCCAAAGGAAGTCTTGAGGGATGAGTAGGTCTTTTCCAAATGATTTTTAGGATGTTCTCATACTTCAGGCAAGGATAAAAGAGTGTCCAAAGAAGTGTAGTGATACACCAACACTGTGCATTGGGGAAACTGATGGGTTTTCTGTGGCAGGATCACAAAATATGTGAGTGAGGGAAAATATAAGACTGAGCTGGAGAGGAGCCAAAGCCAACATCTACTCAGCAATCCTTCCTCCTTCTATAAAAGTACCTCTTTCCACTGGGGAAACGCTCTACTCCATATGGTCCTTGTGTGGCCTCTGTCAATTATAGCACCCAGGATTTCTGACTCTAGTGGAGAGGCTATGATATGTTTCTGGCCATCTTATTTCACCAAACCCTTGCATACAGTGATTTGCCAAGGAACAATCAGGGTTCTTCCCTGATATTTTATTTACAGATACCAGGAGAAAGTAGAAGAGCTGGTGTACATGCCCTCCTGCCCCACTTCTCCCACTTCCCCCACTACAAAGAAGGAAAAGAATGCAAATAACAAAGAGAAACAGAACACAGAGCAAGAGCTTTAGACATTGAAGATCCAGATAGAGAGACAGCATTTGGATTCCTGGAGCCCTTGGAGTCAGCCTTATCTCCTAGACATCCTAGTTATTACGTGAACCACTACAGTTCTTTTTGGTTTTACCACTTTGGAATGGATTTCTGGCAATTATAGCAAAAAGAGTACTAGAAAGCACATTCTCCTGTTTAGATTAATGAAAACTACATGGAGAAAAGATTACATATTCACTCTTGGGCATGCTAAGTTTGAGATGCTGGGAACACCCCAGCACAGATGTCCAAGGGGCAGTTAAGCACAGGGGCCTGGTATTCAGGAGAGAGGGACTGCCTAGCAATATAGATTTAGAGTGAGTCCAGATTAAGTTGATTGTTACAGCTATGGACCTAGGTAAAATAATTCATGGAAAGCATAGAGAGTAAGAGAAAATAGAAACCACAGAAGGAACCTTGGGGAATTCTCTCTTGAAGGAACATGGGTGGATGAAGAGGAGACCTTCAAGGCTATTGAGACAGAGTCTGAGAGGGAGGAGAATCAGGAAAGAGTAGACTTCCAGAATCTGGAGGTATAAACAATTTCAAAAAGGATGGTGTGGCTAACAATTCTAAATGATGCAGAAGTGGAACATGATAGGGTCTGTATAAAGTCTTCAGCTTTATTTCTTCAAGTAAGTTCTCTATCCCTTTCTCTTTTTGCCTTCTAGAACTCCCATTGGGATAGTCTAGGTGATGCAGCAGTAACAAATTAATCCCCAAACCCCACTGGCTTGAGACAATATAGGTTTATTTCTTATACTCAAGGAGCTGGGGTCACCAAAACTCCCCTATCTTGCAACTGCAGGATATGGAAACTGAGGCATCCCTGGTTACTAGGATGGAGGAAGAGAGAGACTGGCAACCACACATGAGCTTTTCACTGCCTCAGTCTGAGACACACAATGACTTGGCATACCTTTCATTGGCCAGAACTCACCATATGACCCTGTCTACTTAGAAGAAAACTGAGAAATGTAGGGGATACAATGGAATATTGGATTTGGGGAGAACTATTGTCTCTGCCCCAAGGACAAAGAGGTAACTTTTGGGCTTATCTATCAGCAGGCCTTTGGTGATTTTAAAAAGAACAGATTCACGGAGCAACGAGGCTGGAAACCAGCTTGGAATTAGCAGATTAATGGAAGGTGACAATGTTACGTGCTTTATAGATTTCCATATAGTTTACCACGTTTAATCTTGGGACAACCCTGTGAGCCAGGTATTATTGTTGCAACTGTACAAAGGAGGAAATCAAGGTTCAGTAAAAGTCACTTCGTGATTCAACCATTAGTTATTGAGTGATTGCTAAATGCCAGAACTGAAGATTCAATAGCCACGAAACAAGGACACAATCCTGACCTCAGGGAGGTTACAGTCTTATAAGTATGCAGCTAAGTATGAAATCCCAACTCTGGAGCATGCTGCAAACAGAAGTCTAAGAAGCTATATAAGAGCCTAGAACAAGCCTGGTCCCATGGATGCTGATGTTTCCACAGGGAGGTGACAAGTTAGTGTTCAGAAGGCAGAGTTCGGAGATGAGAGCTGGGAGTGGCACATCTATTCCCCTGACAAAGAGTATGTGCCGGGTGTCGTGGCATGCAAGCAGAGCTTGAGGTGCTGAAAGGCTAGTGTGGCTAGATCGTAAGCACCCAGGGGAAAGAAGCATGGTGTAAGACTTGACTTAAAAAGTGATAGGGGACAGAACTGCTCCCATTCCTGTGAGCCAAGTTGAAGATAGTAAAGCCATCTTATTCTTCAGCAGAAGTCTGTTGGCTTGCCTGTCTCTCCAGAAGTGCATTGGCCCAAATAACCCGCCAAAGTCACAGAGCAATGCTAAGACTCTAACCCAAGTGCCCCCTGCTCCAAGCTAGCCCTCCCTTCACTAAACTTCAGCCGCCTCTACAGATAAAACAGCACCCGGTTCAGCTGGAGATGCAGGAGATATTGTTAGACAAGTTCTGAGTTGGAGGAACCAGGGCAGGTTTTCTTGTCACTGAGTATCCCTCCCACAGAAAATCTCACATGGAATTCATAAATAGATGGCCCCATTTTCTGTGCCATGTGTCATATTTTCTCCCTTCTCCCTGGGGGGAAGGACTCACAGAGCTCTTTAAAAGTCATTTTAGCAGGTTTCAAGGCTTTCTCATTTTCGTTCTCCAATTCTCTCAGAAAATGAAGAGCAGTGTCAAGCTGATTTTACAAGGGCTGCGTTTGGGGACACTTGCTCCATTCACCTGCAGCTCTGAAGGCATTCAAGCTGAGGTATTGACAATCCTGCCATCAGATTCCACTTGGTCTTTCATGAGTTAAAATCAGTCTGATAAAAGCTAGACAGAAGTGCTCAAGGGGCTGGTAGGAGGGAGGAGGTGGCTTTTGCTATTGAGATATTTTTGTTTACATGAACTTTTGAAGTAAACATCATCTTCGTCCTTCCCCCCCCAGCTCCCCTCCCCCAACACTTATGTAAATAAAGTTGAAAGGGAAGGAAAACCCAGTCCTTTGAGTGCAGTGTTGACAGGAGAAGTAACACCAAGACCATATTGTCTCTGGAAAATGAGTTTTTCTATTTACAAAACCCTAATAAGTCAGGAATGTGAGGTGTCCCTTCCCCACCCCTGCACACCCCCAACTTTTGTTTGTGAAAGTTGCTAGTCCCCAGACAGTTGTCCTTTAGAGCAGGGATGCGACTTCTGCCCCTGCCTCCTCCTAGACACTTACCTGGTTTTCTGCTCTAGCTTCTTAATCATACCCATGAATTCAAATATCATTCTAATATGAATTTTACAGAAGACATTTTCCTTTGGCAAGAAGACTTCTGAGAAACAGCTTTGACTCACACACACAGCCATCAAGAAAATAAGTTTTTAAAGGGGTAACTCTTGAACTTGTATTTATTTATTCAAGAATTAAGCCACAAGGGCCTGTGATATGACTGCATTGGTTAATTACAGCACTTCCCAGTGGAGGGCTCTGAGGTTGGGCTGCTTGTGTTCTGATTCTGGGTATTAGTTATTAGCCGTTTAACAATAGGAATATGAGGAAGTTGCCAAAACTCTGTTTCCTCAGCAGATGGTCTTGGAGGTAAATAAGATAATTCAAGGAAAAAGCTTAGCGCAGTGCCTGGCATGGATTAGCTCTCAGGACTTTGGCTATTAGGGGAGTGATGCAGTCTTCAGAACATATTTTTTTTCCTACCATTTCATTGTCTTTACCAACTTTCCTTTTTAGTCAACATTAATTTTTAGCCAATATTAATTGAGGACCTAGATAAGCTCATTAAGTGAATGAATGAGACTTGGGTCCCAGCCCTCGGTTGCTCCCAGCTAATCTGAGTGCTCGGACGGGTAATCAAAGACCAGATAAGTCAGAAAGAGAAAAACAAGTATCATATAATATCGCTTATATATGGAATCTAGAAAAATGGTACAGATGAACTTATTTGCAAAGCAGAAATAGAGACACAAATGTAGAGAACCAATGTGTGGATACCAAAGCAGGTAGCGGGGTGGTGGGATGAAGTGGGAGATTGGGATTGACATTTATACTCTACTATGTATAAAATAGATAACTAATGAGAACCTAATATATAGCACAGGAAACTCTACTCAGTGTTCTGTGGTGACCTAAATGGGAAGGAAATCCAAATAAGAGGGTGTATATGCATACATATAGCTGATTCACTTTGCTGTACAGCCAAAACTAACACAACATTGTAAAGCAACTATACTCCAATAAAAATAAATTTAAAAAAAAAACAGAAAGGATGCATTTCTTCCTCTGCCTCTTCCCACTCTCAGAGGAGAGTTCTCTTGGAGCCCTCATGAGCGTCCTGACGTTTCATACACTCTGCCCCCCAAGGCTAAAGCAGCCTCCTGTTCTGCGAGCACCGTGGACAGGTGGTGAGCACATTCCAGGCAAGGATAAGGAGGGTACCCATCGTGAAGCCAGAAAGAACAGTGGGTACAAGGACAGTGATGCCAAGTAGCTGCTGTGCTGTTTTCCCTCCAGCAAGAGAACCACTTGGAAGGCCCGGCCTTGCCCAGCTGTCTCTGAAGTGACTGGGGAAAGGGAAGGGACAGACAGCGGGAGCCTCCTGTCACCAGATTATTTATAGTCCTCTTCCCTCCTGCCGGCCCTGGCCATGCCCTCTGTGCTCAGCTCACTAGATAGAGAGGTGATCCAACAGGGCCAAGCAGTGCTACGGGCAGGAGCTACCTTCCATCCTGCCAGGCAGGACCAGGGCTCTGAAACACCCCGCGCTGGGGACTGTCAAGAGCACAGACCGTGTGTCCCTGTTCCTGTACCTCTAGGGGGAAAGAGCAACAGAACCTCTCTGAATAAGTCCTCTGCGGAGTGTTCCCCCCTGCACCACCCCCACTCCGGTTCTTGGTCCTCCTTACTGCTCTGTGTTTTCTTTTGCTCATATCTCCCGCTACTATTACTTTAAAAATAGAAGAAGGAAGAGGAATGGAACATAACACAGAGCTTGAAGGCTGTTATGTGCAGAACTTTGGGCCAGCTGCCCTGTGGAATCAGACCATAACACCTGAGGCATCTTGTGTGGCCCGGGTCCTGCAGTAAGACACAGAGACACGGGGGAACTCATGCCAGGCTTCACTCTCTCTTTCTCCTTCTCACTCACATACAACACGGGTTTCCAATGAGACAAAGTCTCAGTCACCCTTATTTTATTTTTCCCCCTTCCCCAACCTTGAACTCTCCCACCCAATCCCCCTTGACAGGGTCTCTCCCTCCTGCTCTCAGCAGCTTCCACCCCAAACCTGCTGCTCCATTTTCCTCTTCCAGCATCACCTGACCCCGAGGAACTTGACTCTACATTTCTTTCTAAGCCAGATTCCCAGTTCAGCCCTGAGGCCTTTGTTTCTACCAAGTGTAGGAGCTCCCCACCCCTGAGATCCACCCAGGCTGGCCCGGGAGAGTTTCCCCAGACATCAGGAGCAGGGCACAGAGCAGTGAGGCGTGGTGAGACATAAGTCCAGGTCAGAAAACAGCAGCTAACTGATTTTCATAAATGTGATAAGGAACACACTCAAGGAGGTGGTTAAAGTGTGTTTCCCAAAGTGTGGTCCTTGTGCCACCTGGGTCAGGATCACTAAAGGTACTAGTTAAAGGAACACATTCCTGGACCATATTCCTCAAACTAAGGGATCAGTATCCACATTTCTAATATCGCACAGTATAGTATTCAGGATTAATAAAATCATGTCTGTAAGCTCCCTAGTATGAGATATGGCACAAAATAGATGCCCAGAAAATGGTAGTCCTTTGTTTCTGTATACTAGAAACAGAAACACACTATATTGAATGATTTCATTCCTTCCTTCATTCAACACATATTTATTGAGCTCCTAGTCTATGGAAGGTACATCATTGATGTAGGGAATACAATGGTTCTTGCAATGGCTGTGGTCCTGACCAGCAATATGGTCTAAGGGGAGATATAAGCAAGTGAAGGGATTATTAACACGGTGTAATTGATGCTGAGCCATAGGAAAAGCAAGGTATTGTGTACAGATAAGGTATCAGAGTGTACCAGGCCAGCAAAAAACAACAGGTGCAAAGACCCAAGGGAAAGAATGGGCATAGCATGTATGGCCAAGGAGATAAAAAGGATTGGAGAAATAGGAGGGGCCAGTTCACAAAAAGCTGAGTAACTCATGCTGTTTATATCTTCCCTTATTCTAAGGGTGTGGGGAGCCACTGATGTGTTTTAGAAAACTTACTCTGATAGCCAGGTGGAGAAGGAACTGACTGTAAAAGCAGAGGCAGGGACCATAGGAAAGAGGCTGATTATCCTGGTAAAAGATGATGGTGGCTGTGGGCATAGAGAAAAACAGATTCCAGACATGTTCAAGAAGCAGAACCTACAGAACCTATGATTGATTGAATTGTGGGGTATGGAAGTAGTATTTTAAGATCAGTCAAGCTGTTTCCCAATAATTAATCAGAGTGAAGGCTCCACATTTTCTCCTTAACTATTGGTTAAGGCTAACCTGTACTTGAAAATGCAGATAGTGTATTTAACAGGTTTAACAAATCAATCACTTTGTTAGCTCAGTTTCTTTGTAGTTAGATCACAGTTTTGGAATTTTGGAGGAATTATATTAGAATTTTTATTTTTGGCTTTTGGGGCTTGGATTTTCTATCAATATTAATTCCAGATCAAACTTCTTAGAACATCTTCAGATGCAATAATGAACGTTAACCACTTGATGGCCACGTTTCAAAGTCCTTTATCTTACTTCTCCACCTCTGGCAATTTTCTATCTATTCCAATCAATTGTCTCTGGGAGTAAATAAATCTGCTCTTTTCTGCTTAATAGAATGTCCATTCTTTCATCCACAAAATATGAGTTTGAAATTGTACTAGATCCATAATAGGTCTTCTCTAAAAAATATTTAATAAACAAATGACCAAATGAATGGATATCAGTGAAAACATGGTTTGCAAATACTTGGGACAGTTTGAAGCTTCACTATGTTCCATACCTTTGAAATTCAGATAATGACTGTTTCGTACCAAATAAAGAAGTATTATAATAGAGAGTTTATAAAATGGTTTGGATGCATAGATAGCAAAATAGCATTATAACATATTAATAGAACCCTTAATAAAAGAAGAAAATCTTTCTTTTCATTCCTTGTTCATATGCAATACTAGTTCTAAAGCTTGCTTATTGTTTTAGTTAAGTGTGTGCATGGTGCTTTTTATCACTTAACATTTAACATAAGCATATATGTTTGACAATAGTTTCTACCATGTAAACTCATTATTGAGGAGATAAGCCAGCATGTTTTTGGTCATGTCCTTTCCATCACATATTAAGCCATTTCTGAACTTCATGACAATAAATCATGCTATAAGTAACATTTCCTAGAGACACAGTCCCAGCACATTTAGAACAAAATATGCTTTTCTGAGAGTGAAACATTAAGATGTATAATAGATCTGACTATGGATGTGTCATCATCTTACAGACGACAGTATTTATCTATTGAAAATGACCAGCTATGGAGGCTTGGAGAAAAAGAAAGTCACATCTAAGCACTATTGATAGAAGAGGTATCCTCAACAATAAGACTTTGGGTAGCTCCAACCTCACTAATAG
The DNA here is from genome assembly GCF_003031525.2 of Neophocaena asiaeorientalis asiaeorientalis. Lineage (NCBI taxonomy): Eukaryota > Metazoa > Chordata > Mammalia > Artiodactyla > Phocoenidae > Neophocaena > Neophocaena asiaeorientalis. The sequence goes on from NW_020174560.1 coordinate 2,119,204, forward strand.
GGCTACCCCTAAAGTGCAAGTGGACATAAGAGTTTGCAGCTAAATTGCCTTTGAATATGCAAGTCCCAATGAGGAAAACATTCAAAACAGAATTTTAGTCTGATAGTAAATATTCAATTTTTCTAGCTCTATGTTTTGATTTCATACTCATCAAGTAAATTTCTGGTTGGAATTTGATTTTCCATGTAGATCTGCCTTCAGGGAAGGAACATGCCCCCCTGCTACATTTTCTAGTATTTTTAGCCCTTCTTCCAGAAATCTCTCATTATATTGCTTCTCATGCAGTTTTCGACAGCAAGAAATATCCAAAAAATAATGTACTTTGAGTTTTTCTGATCACTATGACAGTAATTTCACCCTGTAAATAAATTACTTGACATCATAATTGTATACAACAGTCTCATGAGCTCAGCTAATGTGAGATGAACCTGAGAGATGGATCTGTTTGTGAAATACTAACAAAATCAGGTCTGAACCTGTAAGACTCCGAGTCAGATGCTAGACTATATAAATTCACCAAGATATTCATTATACTCTGTCCCATTTCTGGACACACAGCTTGCCAGCCTTATCTCCTGATGGGTGCACATTAATATGACCACTGGTGTTGGGCATGACTGTGTATAATTTCTAGAGGAACTCTTGTGTTAGTCAGAGGCAGGTTCAAATTTTGAAGAACTTGAAGTTCATACAATTTGAAGGGGGGAGAGTATCTTTTTAAGAAAAATACAAACTTATGAATGCAAAATTAAGTAGGCAATTAAATATTTATTCAGAAATCATGTTACAGGCTTTAAAAATCTGACTAGTAACATGTATATCATGATAATTTAACATCTGTATTAATCAACTGTCTGCTATATCTCTATAATAATTTCTCTTACTTTCTTGGCAGTATGTTTTTTAAACACCTGTTCATATGACAGTGATTTTTTTTTCCATACAGAGAATGGTAAATATAATTCAGTCCTTCTTCTAGCATGGTTGAATCATTGATACTTTAGAAAAATTTATTTTACCTCACTACTGATTATTGGAAATGTCTCCTTTATAATATGTGTATTCAATGCTATAAATTTCCCTCTAAACACTGCTTTTGCTGCATCCCAAATTTTTAAAAGTTGTATTTTCATTTCCATGTTATGGTTGCTTTTAATAGATACTCTTTTTATTTTGGTTTTCTGATTTCCATTATGTTTTGTGAAGTTTATCCTGTTTGAGATTTTTTACAATTCCTGGATTTGAAGTTTGGTGTTTTAAAAAATTCTGGGAAATTCTTTATTTTCTCTTGAAATACTGCCTTTATCCCATTCTATTCCTGGAATTCTTTTTGGTAAGACCTTTCTTTCTGGAATTCTAATTTAAATATTTGTTTAAATATTGCTTTATCTACTGTCTCTTAACCTCAGATTCACATTTCCCAACATTTATTTCTCAATACTGCATTTTGGATAATTTCTTTATATCTGTATTTTCATTCACTAGTTTTCCATTTGGCTGTGTCTAATTTTCTGTTGAGGTTTTAATTTCAATTGCCATGGTTTTAATTTATAAAAGTTCTATTGGTCTCCCTTTCAAATATGTTTGGTTATATTTTAAGTCATTTCTTGTTCATATTTCAAATTCCTCTTTTATTTCTTTAAATGTAGCATTTGTATTCTGTGTCTGATAATTCCAATGTCTAAAATATTTGTGAGCCCAATTCAACTACTATTATTACATCTGCTGACATTTACATAATGCTTTGTCTCTATGTGTCTTTGTGATACTTGCCTGTGAATTGCTCATTTTCCTTGGAACTTATCTGGGGATTTTTAACTTTAAATACTAGACTGAAGTTATGTTTCTCCAGAGAGAAAAAAAATTATATATATATATATATAATTGGAATTAAGTTATGACCAGAATTCACAAGCCAAGAAAATTGCCTGGCAGCACTATCAACCTGTACCAACTCAAATACAGTTACAAACTTGAGGTTTTACATATCACATAGATATCTTTAATTTGGACCACAAATCTTCTGGCTTGTGGTTGGAAATTCTACAAGGAATGTTTTTTCCTTTCCACTCAGTGCTAAAGTAGAGACCAACAAGTTTTCTGGCAGTTCTCTTATATTCAACAGGTTTTTTCTCACTTATCTTAACAAAGAAGATGTAGTCTTTTCAGGTGCTAGCTTTTTATGGCAATATTCTACTAGGAAATCTATCTGGCATAGGCCTTGGGTTTTATCTTCTGTTCCCTGCAATCAATATAGTTGTCAGAGTGAAAGCTCCCATTCTCCTGTGTCCAACAGAAGACTTCAGCATAAAAGCTGCCCTTGTTTCTTTCTTACCTTCCAAGTTCCTATTCTCACTTAATTTTTGGTCTTTTCATGTTCCTTCTTATAGTTTCAGATCCATGATGTTCTTTAAAAACTGTTTGTAGATTTTATCCAGCATTTCAGTTGTTTAAATCATCTAGCATTGTGCAGAAATGAGTTATAGCAAGCCTGAGACTGCCATCCTTACAAAGTCCTATTTGCAAGACTGTTTAGTTGGTGTCTGGTGGCTACCCATCATTCCTAGACCTGATAAGAGTAGTTCTCTGTGCCTAAAACTATTTGTACAAGAAATGTGGTTTATGTTGAGCAGCTACTTTCTTTCTGGGAGTCTGGAATTTTGGTCTAAGGTATGCAGAGAGAGCCTACATGATCAGCTTCCAAGAAAAACTCAGCACTGAGTCTCTAATGAGCTTCCCTGGTAGACAACATTTCGCAGGTGTAGTCATAACTCATTCTTTGGGGAATTAAGCACTCCACTGGGAGAGGACTCTTGGAAGCTAATTCCTGGTTTCCTCTGGACTTCTTCCCATGCATCTTTCCCCTTGCTGATTTTGCTTTGCATCCTTTCACTGTAATAGGTCTTAGATGTGAGTACAACCATATGCTGAGTCCTTCGAGTCTTCCTAGTGAATCATCAAACCTAGGGGTAGTTTGAGGACTTCCAACACACCCATACTGGCAGAAAATCCCCCAATATACCATCTTTAAAAAGATTGTGCTCCATCTAATGATTGAAAATCACTGTAATCTAGAGATATTAATTTAGAGATAGTACTTATATTATTGGGTTGGCCAAAAAGTTTGTTCGGGTTTTTCCATAACCTCTTACGGAAAAACCCAAACAAACTTTTTGGCCAACCCAATAGTTTGCTAGGGCTGTCATAACAAAATACCATGGCCTCTGCTTTCTCCTACTAGCCTTCTTCTTTACTGTAAATTCAAGGTAAGTTTCCACTTTTTATTTGGCAAAACCAGTATGCTCAACCCTTATGCTGGAACTCATAAATACCACATTTTGTTAACAGAAATTGTATGACAAAAAGTCTTTCCATTATCAAGTAAGTTTGGGAAGTGTTGATAAACGAAGTTGAATGGATTTCTTCAGTGTAGAAATGCTTGGAGCTTTCAGTGCATTAACCTTTAATAAAAAGATATGGCAAGCCGTGTTTTCAAAACTTAATTCACCTCAAAATCCTTCTTTGCCTTAGAATATCTATTAATCTAACTTAGGACACTAATGTTCCTGAGGCAAAGTTTAGAAAATGCTGTAATAAAAATTTGCCTCCTGTCTTTTGAAAAGCCTTAGGTGCTTAAGTGTTTTCTTTGCTTGTTTTGTTTATTGGCTTGAGTCATATTTAGCAACTATCTTTCAAGCTACCTCAAAATCATTAGAGCTTTAAATCATACTGAAATGCCCAGAGTTACTTTCAGGAGCAGAAATCCACAGTGCTCTTAAGCTAAAGATTCTCATGCTTAGCAGGAAATAGTTATGTGCCTTCTTGGGGTAACCAGTGATTTGTTCCTGGCAACTTCAATATTCTCATCTCTGGAATGGACCTAGTAAAACTTACTTACCACATGGCAGTGATTTCAAATAAAACCATTTATGTGAACAGATCTTGTAAATTAGTAAGCAGCATTCATGTGTAAAAAATAGTAAATCTACAGATCTGCTCTTTCTTAAAACTTGTGAAGAAATGACATATAAATTAGAAATAAGTTCATTGATTATTTAATAATCAATCCTGATGCATGGGAGAAGGTTATTTTGATACCTTCTTGGGATGGAAAGAGGATTTTAGTAGATTTCTTACAAGGTCACCCAAAATGCTCTTGGGAGGATTTACAAATTGCTCACATCTCCCATTATGATTACTGGATCAGAGGTTCCCCAAGGATTTCTTTTCCATTGGTCACATAAAAGGCCAAAGTACTCTGGTGGCTGCACACAAGAGACTCAATTGTCTATATTGCCCTTGATATTTAGTCAGTAGATTACTGCCTTTTCATTCCAAAGAACTTCCCACCATAATTGTCACGGTCTCCTATTTTGGAACATTTTAATTGTCATGTTGGAACACTTTGGAACATTTGGGCCCTCAGATAGTATTTACTAAGTATAAGTCATTCATTTTTCGATTTTATCTATTAACCCTATAACTGCTCATCAGCCATTACTAACAACCCCCCTATTAAAAGCAAATAAACCCAACTTCCAATTTGCTTGGGCAGACATATCTTGGAGAAATATTCAGTTCCTGTTAGAATTTTTGAAATCTTGAACATTGGCACTTTCAGGAACTCCTCCTGTTTGTTTGAGGACACAGGCTCAAACAACTCTCCATGGTCTGTGAGTTGGTGAAGAGTAACCATGGCGTCAAGGAGGAGTACGAGTTAAACAGTGGACAAATAAATGAATGGGACTCTCTACCATAATTCATGCTTAATATATGCTATGTTGGCAGCATTCATCTTATGCTCTGGATCCATTCATTTTGACCATAGATGGAATGCATATCCAGGGTTGTACTCAAACCCACTGTAGGAGATAAAGACAGGCCTCTTGAAGCAAGAGCAAAGCAGGCTAATTCCATGGCTGGGTCCCAGATGTCAGAGCTAGAAAGAGCACATGCCTGGAAGGAGAGTAGGCAGGACTAAAATCACCAGTGAAGCCTACCTGACATCAAGTTCAAAGCGTGTGTGCAGATATAAGATAGGTAACAAAGCCAAAATGTCAAGAGCCAGACACAAACAGGAAGAAAGAAATGAAATGATAAAACCCAGAACATTTTCAGATAACAGCAAAACGTCACTTTTGTTGAACGCCAGTGATATGGTGGATGGGAAATCTGACCAGTTTTAAGACTGAGAGCCAGGGCCAAACAACAGGTATGTTTACCTGTCCATACCTCTTTCCCTGTGATGTACCTGCTCAGGGAGTGATGCTGGATTTGCTTAAAGTACAGTAACTTCCCACGAATGCCTTCCTCTATCAGTTAATACTCACTCCAGTCTCAGAATCGTACCCTATGGAAACAGCCACACACAGTGTTAAACCAAAAAGCCACAGGGATGCATTGCCCCCACCCCTCTCCAAACATGAAATATGAGCAGGCTTCTATGCTTAAATACAAAACACTATTATTAACTTGTTCTCTCATATGAAAAGAGGAAATGGTTTGAGACGGCAGATCTGATTCAAGAGGCAGCTGAATACAAGATGGTAGGAAGGCTTGCAGGAAACACTGATGTGAAATTCAGTTGAAAAGCCCCTAAAGCTCTGATTTTTCTGATCTAGTATTTATTTGAGCCAAAGGATTAAAGCCAGCAAACAGTGTAAACTCGATCATCTCCAGCACCTCACATTTCATGTTTGTGTAGTAGCTCAATGAATGCTCTTACCTGTCATCATGTTTGGATTTGTAGGCAGCCCTGTGAAATAGACAGGGAAGGGATTAGTTACCACATCATGTGATGACCACAGCAAGAACGAGGAGCTGGCTATAAAGGTTTGTGAGTTCATATTTCTCATTTCTCAGCAGCAGAGCTCCCCTTCCTTGTCTGGAGTGTCAGAGGGAAAAGTTGGCATCAATTCTTGGCCCTCTACTTCCCACAGCAATCTCCATCCTCATCTCAGCCCCAGTGCAGCTGTCTGCTGTGCTCCTCTCCCACAGCTGGAATTTGTTCAGCCCTTCTCAGAGATGATGGGAGTCAGAATGGATCAGTGGTGTCAGGACACCCCTGGCCATAAATGGGGGACAAACCCGTCTGAATACCCTGTGAGAAAGCTCAGCTGCTACCTGATGTCTGTTCTGCAGGGCCCACAGGTGCTGTGCATTCTTGTACCCCTCTCCCATCCTGGGCCCTGGCCCTCAAAGGGGTTCCATCTAATATCTTCAAGAGATGCCAGCTGCCCGGGATTTGCTCCATGCTTGGTTAGTCCCCAGATCTCTGGGGTATGGGGTTTTACTGCTGTTCTCTGATTCCCAAGTTCTGTAGAATGTATGGAGACCTTCAACTCAGTGCCTAGCATTGGCCCTGGGTCTGTGTATCCCTGCTAGGTCAAAGTCCCCACAGGATGGAGAGCTCTTTGGACTTTCAATGCTCATTGTCCCAGAACAGAACTACTCTGCCACCATTCATATTTGGTCTTGAATTACCAGCCCCTCCTCTGGAGAGACAGGATAGAGCCTTGTTCCTGCTCCCCACATTTCTATTAACTCTTGCCCCATCCTAAACTTGGTCTTCCCTTTATTCCTTCATGTTTTTCAAACTTGAGAATTGTTTCGATCCGTTTGAAATTGAAAGGGTTTTCACTGATCCTCTATAATGCCTTAAATGATTTCAGTATTAAAATGAGTATAAGGTTTTAAAATACTAATTTATGTTCCTTATCAATAAGCTAATCTCTCTCCCTTGAATGTCACCTGCCACTAATACTTTATTGGAAGGTTAGGGTAGGGAAGGAGGAGGATATGATGTAGGAGAAAAAGAAGAAAAACCCAAGGCTAGTCTCTTCTGGCTTTAGCAATGCTTGCAGATGACACAGACAGATAAGAAGGGGAAAAAAACAAAACCATCACCACTAACAAAACCCAGTCTATTCAGCCCCAAGAGGTTGTGAGAAGAAGGGAAAGGCCAGGGAGGAGTGGGGGTGGGGAGGATATAGCCACATTTAATATTTTGGAGTTCAAATATTAAATGTGGCTATATCCTCCCCACCCCCACTCTTCCCTGGCCTTTCAGGCTGCCCTACACCAACTTGGGGTGAGTAAATCAAAGGTAACTTGGTTTGAAATGAGCAGTGGTTCTCAAAGTGTAGTCACCAGACCAGCAGCATCACTTGGAAACTTGTTAGAAATGTAAATTCTTGAGCCCCACGACAGACCTGCTGTAGTCATTGTGTTTATAGCTCATATATAACTATAAATGCAAAACAAATTTTAAAAATTCAAATTAAAAACATTAACAGAATGTGGTAAATACTGTTTTGCTTGGTTCAACCATCATTCTTCTCTGTTATCATAACTGTGAAATCTTTGTTAACAATCTTAGAAGTTCATGATTTTAACAAAGTTCAGTATCAATTTTTAGAAATCTACCCTATCCCAAGGTCATGAAAATGTCCTACTCTCTCATCTAGAAACTTTACTGTTTTACTTACAATTAGATCTTCAATTCATCTGGAATCTATTTTTGTACATGAGAAAGGGACTGAGTTTTATTTTTTTCTCCTCTGGATATCCAATTGACAGCACACTGTTTGTTGACTAGTCTTTTTTTTTTTTCAGTGAGCAACATAAGTTTTATTAGTGTTGAGCAGAAAAGCTATAGTATGGAAATACAATAATACAATATCTATCTGATATTTTTATTTCAATAAACTAAAATTGATATACATATAAAATAATGAACACACACGTATACACACGCATACACATATTTCTTAAATGGCTCACGGGCCTAGCTGCTCCGCGGCATGTGGGATCCTCCCGGACCGGGGCACGAACCCGTGTCCCCTGCATCGGCAGGCAGACTCTCAACCACTGTGCCACCAGGGAAGCCCAACAAAGTATATTTTTAAATTCCATTTCTAAAAGACTTTTTGGAGGGCGAATCTTCTTTATTATGTTTGAAAACTGGCTATTATTTTAGTTTTATGTTTAAAAAGTCTGAACCCCTTATAAATTCTTCAAAACAGATTCTAGTCTGTACTGATTATGTCACACAACAAAGCTTAAGCAAATTTGAACAATGTAAAAATTCTGTTAGTAACCAAAGAAAAAGAATACAAGAGAACAGCTTTTTATATTCAAAGCAGGCACCTGACTAGTTATCTTTTACTGATGTAGAAATTATCTTGAAGGAAATGAACATCATAGTATTGGCCAGGTTAGTTGAGAATTAATTTTGAAATTGAAGAAAACCAAAGTAGAGAGGGCAGTGTTGCTAAGAAAAGATCCAGCAGTCTCTTGTTAGAAGATCAAGGCAGGGAAGTGTTGGAAGTGACAGTGCTCCTTGGAATGGTAGAGTAGGCTAACTTAACAAGGGACTTTTACACTTCAAGGGAGGGGCAGTGAGTAGAATTCTGCCAAGCAGGTTGGTAATTAAACTTAACAGCAAGTCACGAATATAGTTCTCTCTTTCCCAGGCTATGGACAGAGACATGATGCCTAAGAGGCTTACAACAAGCATAGTGCTAAAATAAATCAAACTTTCTAGAACAATAATCACAGAGAATTAGGAAGAAATTTAGCTTTTTGTACAGGCTCAATGCACAGAATTTAAAACCATGATTAGGTTTTTTGAAGTAGAAAAAATAATAATAGCTTCTTTGTAATGTCTGAATTTTTTTTTATCTGTGTCTGTTAGAGAAGTATTATTCCAAATGATATTTCTATATTATCAATTTTAGCTATTTGTTATCCTATAAGTTATCCTCCTACAATTTAATGAACACTTTGTCATTATGAAACAAGGCCAGTATTACTATCATTTGTGAAATTTAGTTGGTTTTATCTGTCTCCCAAGTACAGCTTTTAACTTTTACTAGACTCACTCTTTTTTTTTTACATCTTTATTGGAGTGTAATTGCTTTACGATGGTGTGTTAGTTTCTGCTTTATAACAATGTGAATCAGTTATACATATAAATATGTTCCCATATCTCCTCCCTCTTACATCTCCCTCCCTCCCACCCTCCCTATCCCACCCATCCAGCTGGTCACAAACCACCGAGCTGATCTCCCTGTGCTATGCGGCTGCTTCCCACTAGCTACCTATATTACGTTTGGTAGTGTATATAGGTCCATGTCACTCTCTCGCTTTATCACAGCTTACCCTTCCCCGTCCCCATATCCTCAAGTTCATTCTCTAGTAGATCTGTGTCTTATTCCTGTCTTACCCCGAGGTTCTTCATAACATTTTTCTTTCTTAAATTCCATATATATATGTTAGCATACGGTATTTGTCTTTCTCTTTCTGACTTACTTCAATTTTTTTTTTTTCACATATTTCTTAACTAGATTTATCCAGAGGGAAAGAAGAGCAGATTTCCAAATTTGGAACCTGGAGAATTTAGATCCTTATGCAGTGATGGTATGACCTAGAATTCTTTTTCTTCTGTTTAAGAATCTTTGGGTTAATTCAAATTTGAAAAGGCCAGAATAAAATGGAGTTTATTGATTTATGATAAATCTTAGCAGCAAAGTTCATTTTTGTAAGGACAAAAAAAGGACCCCTAAGAGGAAAGTATTTTCAGATGCTGAGCAATCAGCAATTTAAGCAAAATCTGTCAAAACCAGATGTTGTTTTAACAATCCATCCTAAATAGACTTGTTCTGTATTCCTATCTCTGGTTTCAAAATAACAGTACAACTGAAACAGTGTAGTCTTCTATAAAGGGTAGACTCCCTTTGTTGTAGCATGAAAACAAAGTGAGGGAGATGAAATAATTTGATTCTATTTTCAATGAACTGAATTTAAGTAAATTCATTTATTATTAATATCCAACATAATTATTATGGTATTTTTTTTTTTTTTTGTGGTACGCGGGCCTCTCACTGTCGTGGCCTCTCCCGTTGCGGAGCACAGGCTCCGGACGCGCAGGCTCCATGGCCATGGCTCAGGGGCCCAGCCACTCCACGGCATGTGGGATCTTCCCGGACCGGGGCACGAACCCGTGTCCCCTGCATCGGCAGGCAGACTCTCAACCACTGTGCCACCAGGGAAGCCCAACAAAGTATATTTTTAAATTCCATTTCTAAAAGACTTTTTGGAGGGCGAATCTTCTTTATTATGTTTGAAAACTGGCTATTATTTTAGTTTTATGTTTAAAAAGTCTGAACCCCTTATAAATTCTTCAAAACAGATTCTAGTCTGTACTGATTATGTCACACAACAAAGCTTAAGCAAATTTGAACAATGTAAAAATTCTGTTAGTAACCAAAGAAAAAGAATACAAGAGAACAGCTTTTTATATTCAAAGCAGACACCTGACTAGTTACCTTTTACTGATGTAGAAATTATCTTGAAGGAAATGAACATCATAGTATTGGCCAGGTTAGTTGAGAATTAATTTTGAAATTGAAGAAAACCAAAGTAGAGAGGGCAGTGATGCTCAGAAAAGATCCAGCAGTCTCTTGTTAGAAGATCAAGGCAGGGAAGTGTTGGAAGTGACAGTGCTCCTTGGAATGGTAGAGTAGGCTAACTTAACAAGGGACTTTTACACTTCAAGGGAGGGGCAGTGAGTAGAATTCTGCCAAGCAGGTTGGTAATTAAACTTAACAGCAAGTCACGAATATAGTTCTCTCTTTCCCAGGCTATGGACAGAGACATGATGCCTAAGAGGCTTACAACAAGCATAGTGCTAAAATAAATCAAACTTTCTAGAACAATAATCACAGAGAATTAGGAAGAAATTTAGCTTTTTGTACAGGCTCAATGCACAGAATTTAAAACCATGATTAGGTTTTTTGAAGTAGAAAAAATAATAATAGCTTCTTTGTAATGTCTGAATTTTTTTTTATCTGTGTCTGTTAGAGAAGTATTATTCCAAATGATATTTCTATATTATCAATTTTAGCTATTTGTTATCCTATAAGTTATCCTCCTACAATTTAATGAACACTTTGTCATTATGAAACAAGGCCAGTATTACTATCATTTGTGAAATTTAGTTGGTTTTATCTGTCTCCCAAGTACAGCTTTTAACTTTTACTAGACTCACTCTTTTTTTTTTACATCTTTATTGGAGTGTAATTGCTTTACGATGGTGTGTTAGTTTCTGCTTTATAACAATGTGAATCAGTTATACATATAAATATGTTCCCATATCTCCTCCCTCTTACATCTCCCTCCCTCCCACCCTCCCTATCCCACCCATCCAGCTGGTCACAAACCACCGAGCTGATCTCCCTGTGCTATGCGGCTGCTTCCCACTAGCTACCTATATTACGTTTGGTAGTGTATATAGGTCCATGTCACTCTCTCGCTTTATCACAGCTTACCCTTCCCCGTCCCCATATCCTCAAGTTCATTCTCTAGTAGATCTGTGTCTTATTCCTGTCTTACCCCGAGGTTCTTCATAACATTTTTCTTTCTTAAATTCCATATATATATGTTAGCATACGGTATTTGTCTTTCTCTTTCTGACTTACTTCACTCTGTATGACAGACTCTAGGTCCATCCACCTCATTACAAATATCTCAATTTCGTTTCTTTTTATGGCTGAGTAATATTCCATTGTGTACATGTGCCACATCTTTTTTATCCATTCATCCGATGATGCACACTTAGGTTGGTACCAACTCATGGCTATTGTAAATAGACCTGCAATGAACATTTTGGTACATGACTCCTTTTGAATTATGGTTTTCTCCGGGTATATGCCCAGTAGTGGTATTGCTGGGTCATATGGTAGTTCTATTTGTAGTTTTTTAAGGAACCTCCATACTGTTCTCCATAGTGGCTGTACCAGTTCCCATTCCCACCAGCAAGAGTGTTCCCTTTTCTCCACACCCTCTCCAGCATTTATTGTTTCTAGATTTTTTGAT
>NW_020174560.1:2133308-2133988 GCF_003031525.2 Neophocaena asiaeorientalis asiaeorientalis
ATTCCTCCAGCTCCTTTTTTCGTTCTCAAGATTGCTTTGGCTATTCGGGGTCTTTTGTGTTTCCATACAAATTGCGAAATTTTTTGTTCTAGTTCTGTGAAAAATGCCAGTGGTAGTTTGATAGGGATTGCATTGAATCTGTAGATTGCTTTGGGTAGTAGAGTCATTTTCACAATGTTGATTCTTCCCATCCAAGAACATGGTATATCTCTCCATCTATTTGTATCATCTTTAATTTCTTTCATCAGTGTCTTATAATTTTCTGCATACAGGTCTTTTGTCTCCTTAGGTAGGTTTATTCCTAGATATTTTATTCTTTTTGTTGCAATGGTAAATGGGAGTGTTTTCTTGATTTCACTTTCAGATTTTTCATCATTAGTGTATAGGAATCCTGCTACTTTACCAAATTCATTGATTAGCTCTAGTAGTTTTCTGGTAGCATCTTTAGGATTCTCTATGTATAGTATCATGTCATCTGCAAACAGTGACAGCTTTACTTCTTCTTTTCCGATTTGGATTCCTTTTATTTCCTTTTCTTCTCTGATTGCTGTGGTTAAAACTTTCAAAACTATATTGAATAAGAGTGGTAAGGGCTTCCCTGTTGGTGCAGTGGTTGAGAGTCTGCCTGTCGATGCAGGGGTACGGGTTCTTGCCTCGGTCTGGGAAGATCCTACATGCCA
>NW_020174560.1:2134111-2134734 GCF_003031525.2 Neophocaena asiaeorientalis asiaeorientalis
AATAAGAGTGGTGAGAGTGGGCAACCTTGTCTTGTTCCTGATCTTAGTGGAAATGCTTTCAGTTTTTCACCATTGAGGATGATGTTGGCTGTGGGTTTGTCATATATGGCCTTTATTATGTTGAGGAAAGTTCCCTCTATGCCTACTTTATGCAGGGTTTTTATCATAACTGGGGTGTTGAATTTTGTCGAAAGCTTTCTCTGTATCTATTGAGATGATCATATGGTTTTTCTCCTTCAATTTGTTAATATGGTGTATCACGTTGATTGATTTGCGTATATTGAAGAATCCTTGCATCCCTGGCATAAACCCCACTTGATCATGGTGTATGATCCTTTTAATGTGCTGTTGGATTCTGTTTGCTAGTATTTTGTTGAGGATTTTTGCATCTATGTTCATCAGTGATATTGTCCTGTAGTTTTCTTTCTTTGTGACATCCTTGTCTGGTTTTGGTACAAGGTTGATGGTGGCCTCGTAGGATGAGTTGGGGAGTGTTCCTCCCTCTGCTATATTTTGGAAGAGTTTGAGAAGGATAGGTGTTAGCTCTTCTCTAAATGTTTGATAGAATTCGCCTGTGAAGCCATCTGGTCCTGGGCTTTTGTTTGTTGGAAGATTTTTAATCA
>NW_020174560.1:2134776-2135376 GCF_003031525.2 Neophocaena asiaeorientalis asiaeorientalis
ATGAGAATTGCTACTCCAGCTTTCTTTTGGTTTCCATTTGCATGGACTATCTTTTTCCATCCCCTCACTTTCAGTCTGTATGTGTCCCTAGGTCTGGAGTGGGTCTCTTGTAGACAGCATATATATGGATCTTGTTTTTGTATCCATTCAGCCCATCTGTGTTTTTGGTGGGAGCATTTAATCCATTTACATTTAAGGTAATTATTGATATGTATGTTCCTATTCCCATTTTCTTAATTGCTTTGGGTTTGTTATTGTAGGTCTTTTCCTTCTCTTGTGTTTCTTGCCTACAGAAGTTCCTTAGCAGTTGTTGTAAAGCTGGTTTGGTGGTGCTGAACTCTCTCAGCTTTTGCTTGTCTGTAAAGGTTTTAATTTCTCCATCAAATCTGAATGAGATCCTTGCTGGGTAGAGGAATCTTGCTTGTAGGTTTTTCTCCTTCATCACTTTAAATATGTCTTGCCGGTCCCTTCTGGCTTTCAGAGTTTATGCTGAAAGATCAGCTGTTAACCTTATGGTGATTCCCTTGTGTGTTATTTGTTGTTTTTCACTTGCTGCTTTTAATATGTTTTCTTTGTATTTAATTTTTGACAGTTTGATTA
>NW_020174560.1:2136127-2176716 GCF_003031525.2 Neophocaena asiaeorientalis asiaeorientalis
CTCTCTGCTAATGGGTGGTGTTGTGTTCCTGTCTTGCTAATTGTTTGGCATAGGGTGTCCAGCACTGTAGCTTGCTGGTCATTCAGTGAAGCTGGGTGCTGGTGTTGAGATGGAGATCTCTGGAAGTTTTTTGCCGTTTGATGTTATGTGGAGCTGGAAGGGCTCTTGTGGACCAGTGTCCTGAAGTTAGCTCTCCCACCTCAGAGGCACAGCACTGACTCCTTGCTGGAGCACCAAGAGCCTTTCATCCACACGGCTCAGAATAAAAGGGAGAAAAATCTCACAGCTCCCGGGGCTCAGCTTTGGATTTGGCCCCGCCTCTGCGTGTAAGTCGCCTGAGGGCATCTGTTCTTTGCTTAGACAGGACGGGGTTAAAGGAGCCGCTGATTCGGGGGCTCTTGCTCACTCAGGTCACGGGGGAGGGAGGGGTACGGATGCGGGGCGAGCCTGCGGCGGCAGAAGCCGGTAGGATGTCACACCAGCCTGAGGCGCGCCGTGCATTCTCCCAGGGAAGTTGTTCCTGGATCCCGGGAGCCTGGCAGTGGCGGGCTGCACAGGCTCCCTGGAAGCGGGGTGTGGATAGTAACCTGTGCTGGCCCACAGGCTGCTTGGTGGCAGCAGCAGCAGCCTTAGCGTCTCATGCCCGTCTCTGGGGTCTGCGCAGTTAGCCTCGGCTCGCGCCCGTCTCTGAAGCTCCTTTAAGCAGCGCTCTTAATCCCCTCTCCTCACACACCAGGAAACAAAGAGGGAAGAAAAAGTCTCTTGCCTCTTTGGCAGGTCCAGACTTTTCCCTGGGCTCCCTCCCGGGTAGCTGTGGTGCCCTAACCCCCTGCAGGCTGTGTTCACGCTGCCAACCCCAGTCCTCTCCCTGCACTCCGACCGAAGCCCGAGCCTCAGCTCCCAGACCCGCCCGCCCCGGCGGGTGAGCAGGCAAGTCTCTCGGGCTGGTGAGTGCTGGTCGGCACCGATCCTCTGTGCGGGAACCTCTCCGCTTTGCCCTCTGCACCCCTGTTGCTGCGTTCTCCTCCATGGCTCCGAAGCTTCCCCCTTCTGCCACCCGCAGTCTCCACCTGCGAAGGGGCTTTCTAGTGTGTGGAAACCTTTCCTCCTTCACGGCTGCCTCCCACTGGCACGGGTCCCGTTCCTATTCTTTTGTCTCTGTTTTTCCTTTTTTCTCTTGCCCTACCCAGGTACGTGGGGAGTTTCTTGCCTTTTGGGAGGTCTGAGGTCTTCTGCCAGCGTTCAGTAGGTGTTCTGTCGGAGTTGTTCCATGTGTAGATGTATTTCTGGTGTATCTCCAGTGTTTGTGCAGATGCAGGATCTGAATTTGCCAGCTTCCTTGTCAAACATTATTTGCTCCAAGAAGTGCTGCTAGTGTTAGAGGGTCTCCTGCAGAGGCGGGGCATGGCTGTGGCTCACCGTGGGGACAAGAACACTGGGAGCAGAAGTTCTGGGAAGTACTCCTTGGTGTGAGCCTTCCCTGAGTCTGCCATTAGCCCCACCAAAGAGCTGAAGAGTCTATTTTTGTCCCCACTGCTCGGCAGCACCATTTTTGTCATCAATTGACTGTTAATATATGTGTGGTTCTATTTGTGAGGTCTCTTTATTGTTCCACTGGGTTAATTGTCACTCTTGCACTAGTATGTACTGTCTTAATTGTTGTGATTTTGCAATAAATCTTGATATCAGGTACAGTAACTCTGCTTTTTAAAAAATTATTCTTCTTCAACATTGTCTTGACTACTCTTGGCCCTTTGGATCTCCATATGAAAATTACAGTCACCTTGTCAATTGCCACCAAAAAGTATTTTCTTGGCTATTCTTAGGCCTTTTTATTTCTAAGAGAATTTTTAGGAGTAGCTTGTCAAAAACAAACAAAAAGCAATAACAAAATCTCTTGGGATTTCTCTTGGGATTTCAACTGAGATTGCACTTAGTCTATAGATCGATTTGTGTAGAATTGATGTCATTACAATATTAAATATTCCAATCCATGAAAATGGTATATCCCTTCTTTATTTATGTCTCCTTCATCTTCTCCAAACAAAAACAAAAACCTGGCATTCTGTATAGAGTTCTTACTCATCTTTTTTTAGATTTACACCTAGTATTTGATCTTGTTAATACTTAATCATGAATAAAGTAACACTTTGAACTTCATTGTTATATAAAAATACAGCTAATTTTTGCATATTGACAATGTATCTAAAGTTCATTAATTCATTCTAATAGTTGGTGATTCTTTTGTATGTACATACATAATCAGGACATCTGCAGATAATCACTATTTAGTTTATTTTCTGATTCTATTACATTTATTCTCTTGGCTTTCTTAGCTGTCTAGGACTTTCAATACAGTATTAAGGAGGAGAGTAAATTCCTTTGTCGTGTTCAGCATCTCAGAGGGCAAGCTTTTGTTACATCTCCTTTTAGTATATAGTAGATTACTGTGGATATTCTTTGTCAGACTAAAGATGTTTCCCTTTATTCTTAGTCAGTCCACTAAAAGTATCATGAATGGATGTTGAATTGTATTGTTTTAAAATGATCATATATTGACTTTTTTCTTTATTTTTTTATGTCTGGTTTCTTTTACATAATACTTTGGAGATTCATTCATTTATTGATTACATGTTATCAGTGCTATTTTGCTGAGAAGTGTGCACTATGCATACATAGTTCTTTATTGATTCTCCTATTGATGGGCATCTGAACTATTTCTAGTTTGGGGTCATTATGAACAAAGCATCTATGGATCCTTGTGCAAGACTTTTTGTGAACATATGTTTTAGTTTTTCTTAGGTGAATACCTTGGATTGAAAATTTTCCTTTTCCTTTCAAACCTTTTTATCCTTATATTTAAGGTATTTCTCTTGTAAACCCCATAAAAGCGGTTCTATTTTTTTCGTTCAGTCTGTTCATATTTGTCTTTTAATTGGAAACTTAGTTCAAAACGAATGTAATTACAGATATATTTGAGTTTAAATTTATCATCTTTCTATGTGTTGCACCTCATCTCTTTTGATTTTTCTCTGCTTTCTTACCCACTCATGGATTTATTTTTTTAATTTTTATTTCATCTGCTCTCCAATTTAGCTTGCAATCTTCTCTTTCTTTTACTGTTCTTTTAGTGTTTACCTTCAAGATCACAACATATGGTTTTAATTTGTTAATATCTAATATGAATTAGTACACTTTCCAGACAATACAGGAACTTTAAACAAACTAATCCCATTTCCCCTTGCCCCTTCCAACTTATGTGTTTTTATTGCCATGTGTTTAGATTCTGTTTGTTTATAATTCTGTCATGTGTGTTACTATTGTTTTACACAGTAAGTTTTCACTCACATATTTGCCTTTTCTATTGTTCTTCCTACTTTTTGCATTTCTATGCCTCTATCTGGAATCCTTTTCCTGCTCTCTGAAGAACTTTATTATTTCCTGTAGTGGGATCTGCTGATGGTCAATGTCAGGCAGTTATTTTCTTTTAACTCATGGCACTTATCACTCTACAATCTTCAGGCTTCTGTTTTTTTGTTCTGTTGAGTCAGCTGCCAGTTTTATTTTATTGATTTGAAGGAAATATTTCTTTTTTTTCTGGTGGTTTTAATCTTTTTTTTCTGTTTTTATATTTCAACAGTTTTATTATGATCAATGTAGATTTATTTTATTTGTATTTATTCTGCTTGGGATTCATAGTACTTAATTGAATCTGTGGCTTGATGCTTCTATAATTTCAGAAATCTCAGCCATCATCTCTTCAGATATTGCTTCTTTCCATTGTCTCTCTTCCTTCTTTTTGGGGTTCCAGTTACACTTATGTTAGACTTTTATACCATGACCATAGATCTCTTGTGCTGGTTTTAAAAAAAATTTTGGTAGTTTTTATCATTTTCTCTCTATATACTTTAATCTCTATCTTTTCTTCTGATCTATCTTAAGTTTTACTAATCAGAAATCATCTCTAGCTACAAAACACCCCTCAAACCTACAAGTCAATGTACCAACATATTTTAGTTCCTGTATCATGCCCTTTGTGCCTTCTGTCACACTGCCCTCTATCCAGAATGGTTTTTCTGCTCTCGTTCATCTATAAAATGTAAACACATCTTTCAATTTTGATGTCTAGTATCATCCTCTCCTCCATGTTGCTTTTCTTGACCCTCCCCAAACAGAGCCATGCACTCATATATCCCCAACTTGACTTATACAGATCAGCCTAGGACCTGCCCGACACTTCATGCACTTATATGTCTACACCTCTATCTCCCACCAGTAGTCTGGGAACTCCTGTGCTTTATTCAGCTTCAGATCTATGTCTACACCTCTATCTCCCACCAGTAGTCTGGGAACTCCTGTGCTTTATTCAGCTTCAGATCTAAGATCCAGCACACAAATAACTATAAGTACATTGATGCTGAATGAATTAGTATAATGTATGCAACTCTGTGGTTACACATTAGAATCACTTTAGGGGCATGTGTTCTGAAAAATACAGATATATCAAGCCTAGAGGTGGGATCTAGGCATCAGAACATTTAAAAAACCATTATGGATGATTCTAATGTGTAGCTTGGGTTGAGAATTGCTGAATTAAAGAATCTGCCTCAAAAATGTGATTTCATGGTGTAATGGGCTGAGAGCTGAAACGGTTTCCCTATGAGGAACTAGAATATGTACATGTCAGGGTAATGCATTTGGGTGCAGCTGTCCATGGATGCACATTACCAGGAACCCTAGTGGAGACTCACTGTGTGTGTGTGTGTGTGTCTGTGTCTGTGTGTGTGTGTGTGTTTGTATGTGTGTGTGCGTGCAGGAGCACACATGTGTTTAGGAGGTGAGAGTGAGAAAAGGAATCTCCAGAGTCACAGAAGTGACAGCCTGGAACTCTAATCCAGGTGCTCAGGTTGGTAAATAATCTGAAGAAAACTCCTATCTTCTATGTCCCTCTACAACAGTGAAAGTCAAGCAATATTGGCAGACCATCCCTACCTGTTAGCGGGAAGGTGCCTGGTCCCCATTCGTTCTAGGACTTTAGAGAGGCTGAGGGAGACTGATAAAGGCATCACAGGGTAAGGGAAAACCTGATGACAGGGTTTAGATGAAGCTGTCAGCACTCCTGTCCCAGTTCAGACCTCTCACTGTGATGATGTATGCACTCCTCCAGTTGTCATAGAAACAGGACCTTTCTTCCTGACTCCCATCCCCTTTGCTGTGTGTTTGGTTTCCCATTTTTTAATGAAATTAGGTATGCAGTGAAATGTGCACACTCCCTCCCACACAACCCTGCCCCTCCCAAATCAAAGCAGTTCAGGATCATCTTGTGCCTCGTGAGGTGTGTGGGCTATGGTCTCCTCCTTCCACCATCTGGAGGCTGCTCCCTGCTCGGCTCCAGCGGTTAAGAGTCTGACACCAGCAATCTACAAGTTCAAATGCATGAGCTATTTTTGGATTCTCAGATCAGGCACAGGACAGAAAAATGGATTAATAAAATACAGAAAGTAAGGAGAACATTCTGTGGACCCAAAGTGGGTATTTGTGATGTGCTATAATTATTGGGAAGATGACCCTAAATGGAGAAAAAGGAAAGCAGCCCTGCACTGATATCAAACTGAGCTTAATAGAGTGTTAACGAGGCCACCATATTTATAATATATTTCAGTTGTTCTCTTGCCAAGAATTTGGGTCTCCAGTTATATTCCCTGGTAGTGTCCTGAATCTTGTTCCTTCGTGTCTTCTGAACTGTTTATTAATAATTTTTGTATGAAGAAGAGATTTTAGGAAAAAAAGTAATTACTTGATTCTTTGCCACTTTCAGTTGTGAAGACTAAGATAAGACTGTAGTATTTTATAAAAATTTATTTAATGAAGCATTTTCTTTCTCATTTCTTCTTCTAGGGTGGTAGGGACTGAGGAGAAGTTTCTATCTCTACAAATCAGTAGAGGTCAGGAAGGGGGGTTGTCTGTGGGGTTTCTGAATTATGTCTCTGTCACCATGACTTCTACTGATTAAGCAACCCTTCTTCAAGATCCATCTGGAGCCAATATTATTCCTCCTGCTCTCTATACCTCCCTATCTAAGCCTTATCCAATGAATAGACTCTTATCCTCTCCCTCTCCTTATTTATACTGCACTTGCCCAAACCAGAAGTTTCTGAGACCAACCTCAGAGGCAGGACAATGTTTGCTAGAGAAGGTAGATATGCTAGAATCTAGTAAGTTGAATGCCCTGGGAGGGCCACTGTGAGTTACGTATGTTAGATATGTTTTTGTTTTACCCATCAGGTAACCCATGCCTGTAGGAACCATGCTGACCATTCCTACTTCCACTGAACACATCTAAGGTCTTTCATTTGTCAGCCTTCATTCAAGATCTTAGGTCTAAATCACCTTGCCCTTAGCCCTTTTGGTCCAAGCATGTCACATGCAACAGGTCAGGATGCACTATTTTCAAAATTATTCCTCCATCCAGGCAATTTGTGTCCCTGGAAAATTGCTGAATTTACTTCAAACTGTATAAAAATCCATTTTTAGTACCTTGACAGAAACTCCTTTGGGTGGGACACTTAGTGAACTTAGAAGTCGAAGAGATGCTCATTTCTTTGCTGAGCGAGAATTTTTATTCACTTGTAAGAATTCTAAAGCCAGTAAACCAGCTCTTATTTATCTTGCTGCACTAGAACTGAGAATCATATGCAAATACCAACTAAATCTGGTCCAGAGGGTTCAGTCTTCCAACAGAGATACAACACGTGAGTTAGCCTTTGCTCAGTATTGAGCATCAGACATGATAGGAGGTTAAAGAGTCAATCCTGAGAAGCAGAAGATTCCTACAGAGCATTACCTTAAATAACAGCTCAGAAATGGGAGCCCATTTTGCCCTGAATGTATCAACACTCAAAATCTTCATGCAGAAATTTGATTCACAAAACTTTTTAGGGAAACATGACTATTTTCAATCCATGAGTCACACCTGGAAATTCCCTTGACCTTAAAACCAGTGGGCAGAGTTGTCAACAATACAAACTTGCCCACAATCTCTGGCCCAGAACTTTCTATTTTAAAATCACAGGATGTGCCAGTCCCCAAAGCAGGAACACCCATCCGCCCCTCCCATATCCATTTCCATCACCCAATATCCAACTTTGTCAATGCATCTGACACTTAACAGACTCTAACCAGTGTATTTTCCTTTTATCCTTAGCCTTTATTAACTCAACTTGTGTATCAGTCAAGAGGCCAGATTACGTCACACTGAAAAAAAAAGTCCAAAATTTTGTGCTTAACACAACAAAGACTTATTTTTAACTCACATAAAGTCTGCAATGGGTCTTGACAACTCTCCAGGCCAACTGTTCTTCAGGCAGAAGCTAAGTGATCCAGTTTGAAGGAGCTTCCACCAGCTTCTACCTGTGTCATTGGGACCCTCAGACTCCTTGGTTGACCTGGCTGGGAAGAACTGTCTAGAACAGAGGCTGGTAAACCTTTTCTTAAAGGGCCAGATAGTAAATATTTTTGATATTCCAAGCCAGGAGGTCTCTGTCACAACCACTCAACTCTGTCAATGTACCATGAAAATAGCCTTAGGTAATATGAAAACAAATGTGTGTGGCATGCTCCAAAAAAATTTAATCTACAAAAACCAGTAGTGTGCTGGATTGGGCTTGCAAGCCATAGTTTGCTGACTCCTGGTCTAGAGTCTCTCACTGGCATTAAATGGTTTTGCCTGAATTCTACACATTACACTTTGCTCACATTTTATTTGCTAAAGTAAGTCATACGGCCATGCCTTCAGGAGCCAGAGAAGTATGATTTTCCCATGTTTTCAGAGGAGAAATGGGAGACTATTTATGAGTGGTACTAATTTTTCATGCTGTTTTGTAAAGTTCAGGATAAACGGGAATTCTAGAAATAGCAATTAAAGTCAGCCACCTTAGACTTGAATAAGTCTGCAGTCACTTGGTATCCCCCATGACCCAGGGCAATAAATTTAACTTCTCGGACTGTCAGCATCTCTATCTGTAACATGAAGATGTCTGTCTTCCTAGAACAAATATGGGAATCAAATGAGATATTTCAGGACAAAGGGATTTGGAAACTAAGCCTCAGGGTTTCATGCTGTTATCATCCACTATTGTCTTGCGCTTCATAGGACCCAGTTTCAGGCTGTCCTTCAGTTTAAAGGTCTAGGCTTTGCCATACTCCAGTTCCAAACTCAATGTCCAAAGTAGCAGCTCTTCCAGGACTTTTGCTTAAGCTCTAGAACTGAAGTCCAAAATTCTTCTTTTCTAATCTCTCCAGACAACAGCCCATAATATTGCACAGAGTGGGCCCAGCCGGAAACTGGCAGTGGAATGACTAGCTGAGTTAAACAAGAGACAAAGGGAAGAAAGGCACACTACCTCTTTTTTGGAAGCAAAACTATTTTTATGACTTATGCACATTTTTTTCTCCCTGCCTTTCCCCTCTTGGTATCAAGGAGAGTCTCATTAACTCTTAAACAGTTCTCCTAAACCACTTCAATCCTTGTGCATTTGTTAGTCTAACATGATGTGCTTTAACTCCATTCTGTTTTCAAGCCTCCAGGGTGGCTGGGAAAGGAATGAGTGAAGGGGGAGGGGTGGTGGTGAGAGCAAGGGGGAACAGCCTCCAAGAAGTATTTGAAGGAAGCAAACTGACGTTTTGGTGAGCATTTTCTCTGTGCCAGGAGCATTACCCACATTATCTGATTTTATCACCACAATAATACTGCATTGCAGGCTGTTTTATTTCCACCAGAGAAACTGAAACTCAAAGAGTTTCGGTAACATACCTAGGATCACACAGCTAGGAAGCTGCAGAGCCAGGATTTGAAGGCTTGTCTGACTTTTCACACTTCCAGGCTGGGTCCTCCAGAAAGGAACTCTAGCCAGATCGGTGTCAATGACCCTTCTTCCTTTCAGTGCAGTTCATTGAATCCTCTATCCCACTGGGGAAGGTTGGTAACATCCAAGATAATTCAGTACTGAAGGACTTCCCTGCTGCATCCTTCCCGCTTAAGGACATCATTTTACACCTGGCTCTCCTTCCTAGCCTCCATGCAGATTTAGGGCTGAGTTTGCAGACCCAAGGGTTGTATTTTATCAATAAACCATTCAAAAATAAGCAAACTCTTAGGGAAGGGAGCATCAGTAAGAAGATAAGGAGACAGGAATGATGATGAGGATGATGATAATTGTTGACATTTACTACTGCTATTTGCCAACCACTTTTCCATATTCACATAGTCCTGACAACAATCCTATGAACTAAACACTAGTAATTATATTTTGAAGCTGAGGCACCGAGATATGAGGCAATTTGCCCAAAGTTGCACAGCTGGTAATTAAAAGAACTAGGATTTGAACCTAGAAAGGAGGACTCCAAAGCTCAGTCTCTTAATCACTCTGCTAGTCATTTCAATCACCCGGGAGATTTTTTAAAATGCCAGTGCCCAGCCCTCACCCAGATATTCTGATATATTTGGTATGAGGTAGGATTAGGGCATTGATATTTTTAAAGCACCTAAAGTGCTTTAAATCTGAAGTGCAGCAGAGTTGAAACGCTGTGTGACTCAGTTACTTCATCTCCCTAGGCCTCAGCTTCCTCATCTGAATGTGGGGGGCGGAGGAACTGTGAGGGATATTTTGAAAGGTCACAATAAATGAAGAGTTTTATTAGCATTTGAAGGTGGCTTCCAGGGACACTAATAGCAATTGAGACAGTATTGCCCGAGGAAAAATTTTCTTGCCCAAATTATCAATAACATCCCACTAGGAGCATGTGTGAGCATGCCCTTTGGCTCTCAAAATCTGTGCATGCGTGATTCTAAATTCTACTGACTGTCAAGGGAGATGGAATGCTTTCCCTCATTGCTGAATGGATTATTCTACTTTAAATTTTTTAACCAATTAAGCTGTGAAGACCCCGGCAAGTCTGCAGACCGACCTCCTCCTGGCACAGGGCCTCCATGACTGAGGAAGTGCATCACCAGGCTGGGCCTAGAGCTTCTCATTTACAGAATGGGATTGTAAAGAATGTCAGAGGGCTCTTCTAGGGATTGAAGAAAACATCAAACATCGTTTGCAAATCATAGAACATAGAGGTGTTTGGTACATAATAAATTCTTATAAGCAGAATACGCACATGGTGAAATAAATGTCATTTTCCTCATTGGGCTGATTAGAGAAGAATCTATGCTAATTTATGTAAAGCATGATGAAAGTTAACATAAATAATAATTACAGATGCCTAGTGGGATGATGTCTTCTAATTGTGTGCTCACTGCAGTTTAAAATTTTGGTATGTATCTATTATTTCAAGAAAGTAAGCTAACACACGAAGCATGCAAAAAGCATAACTGTAATCCCATGTGTGATCCCACCACCGGACACACACATTCTAGAAAGGAGCAGACATCTCCCTGAGAGGATCTTTTATTTGCAGATCAGGGGAAGAAAGTGAAGAGACCTACTGGGGGAGTCTCGGGGCTAAATCCCTCTACAACTGAAAAAGAATGTAAATGTTGGGGCTGCAGAAGAGGCAGAGGACCAAGGTAGAGTTGCTGTGTGGGGCCCTTGAGAGGTGGACAGACAGAGGATAACTGGTTCATCCTCATTTTTGTCTTTCTACTGAATCCTTAGTAAAATATTCATTTTCTCCTTAAGCTCTTGTGGACTTGAATCTATTTCTTGAATTTGTTAAAGGACAGTGCTGGGTTCTCCTTCAAGTTGTTTTTGAGGCAGGGACAATGATGATTCATGGGTTTCTACACTCGAAAACTGTAAAAATTTCTGAATTGTTCATCATCATACTGCTGGTGGGGAGAGAACCTAGGTGCTGAGAAACAGGCAAATGGAAAGATGCCCATCTGGATACTATTTAGTAGGAAGAAGCAACAGACTAGGTTGTTTACTAGCAACAGCCAGAGAATATAAAAACATCATGAGACCATTAGCACAGTGCCATTCAAAAAAAATGTAAAACATTCACACAATAAGAACACTGCATTTTACAAGGATACACAAAATTCAGAGATTCGTACTCAACATGTTAGAATGGCGGGATTGGGCAGTGCGACAGAATTAGAATGGAATGTGATGGATGGATGGGTGGATGGATGGATGGATGGATAGATGGATGAATTTAAAATAGCAAACAAATAAGGATGAGAAGCCTTGAAGGAGCCAAGGATCATGGAACTGGGGGAGATGATTAATTCAACTCTCCAGAGCAAAACACTTCACTTTTCAAAACATTCTTGCAACAACCCAGAAATTGGTAGCAGCAGCAAAATCATCACTCTCCATTCGCCTTTGTTCAGGAAGCTTGTAAAATTAATGCAAATTGGAAGACCACTCCTAGAGAATCTGAAAGCTAGTTTTGCTGATTTTTAAACATTAAACTACTGTTTCAAAGCCAATCTGAAAAGGCTACATAAAGTATATAAATTTCTGGAAAAGGCAAAACTATGGTGACAATATAAAGATCAGTGGCTTCCAGGGCTTGGGGATGAGAGAGAGAGGGATGAACAGGTGGAGCACAGGGGATTTTTAGAGCAGCGAAATTATTTGATAGAGTAATGGTGGATATGTGTCATTATATATTTGTCAAAATCCATAAAATGCACAACACAAAAAGTGACCCCTCATGTGAACTATGGACTTTATTTCATTGTAATGCATTGGCTCCTCAGTTATAACAAATGCACCACACTGAACAAAACAAAAACAAACACACAAAAGTGTTTCAATATAAGACATGGTGCATAAGAACACAAGAGTACAAGAAGCAGAGAGCTACCTCAAACTGAGTATACAAGGGCAGTGATACTGGGAGAAGCTGATGCCATGTGCCTCCAGGCAGACCAGAACCAGACTCTGAACAGAATATGTTTTTTCTATAGAAAAAAGGGGTAAATAGGTGTACTGCTATAACCACCAGAAGTGGTTATGCAAATACTCTTATAGAGAGAGACATGTCTACTTTCCTTTGCATACAGGAAAATAATTCTAGCAACTGCAGGATTCTGGGATAGAAGAAAATGAGGCATCCATTTTATTGATTTATTTATTTATTAAACTTTTTCTGAGAATTTTTAAAACTAGGGAGAGCACATTGTAAAGACCGAAGCAGAAGTGATATAGTCCTAGTATTATAAACTACATCTCTTTAACTTTCTTTCCATGGGTAGATCTCTTCTCCACCATAAAGGAAACTAAAAGAGCTAATTTATAAGGAGTCATTTGAAAGCAGTGTGAAAAACTGTGTGTGGATGTGTGTGTTTGTGTGTGTGTGTGGATGTTGGTGGGGGCAAGGTAGAGGTAGAAATGGATCCCCCCATTAAGAAGAATTTGATATGAACTACCTTGACAGCTGGTAAAGGAAGTGAGTATAGAACAATGGCCTAAAGAATTACCCTGAAACCTTATCCAAAGCCACTAATGTCACCAGGGACTATCACAAAACATACTCATGTTGCAATCCTTTCCTCAAGCTCTTTGACAGAACAGAGTATGTGAGGGGTCATGTGATGATATTGGATACTTGGGCAAACAGATAGAACCAGGTTTTAGCAAAACTCCGTGGTCTCTAAGCTTAACACAGGGCAAGTGGCTCTTCCAACTGACCCGTTTAGAAAGAAAATATAATGGAGAAAGGCTAAGGAAACAGAAGTTTATGATGTAGTAGAAAAAGGGTAGTATTGGAGTCAAAATGACCTGGGTTCTAATACCAACTGTCACTTACTACTTATGTGACCTTGGGCCAATGAGTAAACCTGTTGCAGTCTAAATTTCCTCCCCAGTAAAATAGTAGTGTAGTATTTAACTTTCATAGTTTTATAAGTACTCAAAATAATAAATGTATATCTCACAATGCCTGGAACACGGACAGCGCTCAGTATAGAGGGCTGTTATGATTGTAGTCCAGGTTTAAGAAAAGTGCCAATCTTCCAACAGCAGTGGTATAAAGGGGTTTATATAGAGGGAATTCCTCCAAAGTCCTCCAAAGGGAGAAGCATATGTCACATTAATGCTCCCGCATCCTCTTCTCAAAACACATAGTGTGGCTTTTTTTTTTTGTTTTTTTGTGGTTTTTTTTGTGGTAAGCGGGCCTGTCATCGTTGTGGCCTCTCCCGTTGTGGAGCACAGGCTCCGGACGCGCAGGCTCAGTGGCCATGGCTCACGGGCCCAGCCGCTCCGTGGCATGTGGGATCTTCCCGGACCGGGGCACGAACCCTGTCCCCTGCATCGGCAGGCGGACTCTCAACCACTGTGCCACCACGGAAGCCCAGGGTGGCTTTTTGGTTGCAGTGGAAAGTTAATACCATTGTCTTCACCACTACAACAGCAATGACAGAAGTGCCTCGCATCTGTTTAGTGCTTTCATACATGTTATCTCGGGCTCTCTGCATGGCACTGAGTGGCCGATATTGCTGCAGGTGGTGATTCAAGCCTTCCTGCCCTTCAAGTCCCTGTTTTGCCGTGTGACATGAAATGCACTTCCCTGTGGAACAAAGGCTGAAATTCTACCATTAGTCCTAATGATGACTGCTCCAGGGCCACCATTCCTCAGTTCCATCATATGAGAGCTGGCCTGGGAAGCAAACCACCGTCTTGTTTGTGTAGAGGTGGAGTGTGTCATAAATTCCAACGAGATGGTTTGCAAGGAGACTTTGGAGCACAATCTGCAGGTCAGGGTGTCTGTATTTGGACTAATTACTTGGCCTCCAACAAAGGTCGCATAAACCAACAGGAATCCCCAAACTTTCATGTCTTAGTAGGCTGCCAGCTGGCCAGGAGGCAAGGGACTTGGGTCTGTAGCCTCTTCCCTTTTCTCCATTATTTGGAAACAAAGATTGGGATTTTCCCACTCACTCCTGCATGTGTTGCAAATGCTGTTTACCTAGACTTCATGACTATATGCATTACTAAATGATGCAAAGAGATCACTCAGTAGGGCCCAGGGGAGTTATTTTCATAGACTCTGATATAGTCTGCTAACATATTCATAGGACCACAGCTGTGGAGGCATCTGGAACAAGAATAAAGGCGCCATCCAATCAGAAGGAGAGGTTGTGACGTGATCTCTATCCAACATCTTTTTCTGAGCCATTGACTTTTCTACTGTAATTGTGCTCCCACAGTCCTTAATCGCTTATTCCAATACCTCTGGATACTTTGATCTCTCTAACTAATATAAAATTAAAAAGGAATGACACCGTTTTGGTCTCTTAGGTGTCAAGCTCTAACAGAATCTCATTTTATCCTCACAACAGCGTAGTGGGAGAGGTATTATTATTATTATACCAACTATACAGATAAAAACACTTAAAACCAGAGAGACTCGGGAACTTGTCCAGGGTCACCCAGCTGGCAAGTGTCAGACCCAAAGCTCATATCTCTTACCAATATGCTACAACTAGTCAGTGTTTTATCATTCTTTCTTATTAATTTTTATTGGAGTATAGTTGCTTTACAATGTTGTGTTAGTTTCTGCTGTACAGCAAAATGAATCAGCTATACATATAAATATATCCCCTCTTGTTTTACCATTTTTAAAGCACATCATTTTGAAAGTGTAGGATTGTTATTTGAGCTCTCTCTCAAGTCTGGGAGGTAGACAAGACCAACACTGCTACCCCAACTTGGCAGGAAAGGATGTGGAGATTTAGGTGGATGAATGGCTCGGCCTAGGACCCTAGGTAGTGGCTAGCAGTGAAAGGAATCTGAACTTTGGAGTCAGACAGACCTGGATTGGAGGCTAACCCTGACTTTGTGTGTAGCTGTGGGAAATTCACTCATGTTCTAGAGTTCTCACCTGTACAATGCAACTAATACCGCTGGTAATTCCACCCTCAGAGGAGGTTTTCTATGAAATAGAAGATATGGGGGCAATTTAACCACGTGTTTAAAAGTGGGCACTATTGAGTCTTACTGCCTGTTTTTAATGATTCTGTGACTTTGAGAAAGTTATTACCCTAAATCTCTGCAAAGAGCATAATAATAGTACTTAATCTGTGGGGTCTTTGGGAGACTCAAATGATATAACTCATGTAAAACAATTAGTAGAGAGCAAGCGCTCCATAACTATTAGCTGCTATTATCATTATTTGTAAAGCAGGTCACAGCGTGACTAACACGTAAGAGATGATCAGTACATCTGAATTCTCTCCCCCACCATGTGTTCCCACCTCTGGCAGGTAGAACTCATCTTCCCCAGGTCAGTGGAGGCCCCCCTGCCCTCCTGACTTTCACCTGCTTGAACACAGGCCTTTGGGGGCCAGGTAAATGAAGACAAGAGATGCCATTTTCAAATTTAATAAACATACAGACACTCACGGGGGCATCTCTCACCCTCACTGGCAGGTCATAGACAGTCTTTTCTCAATTACCTGCAGCTAATTTTAACACGAGGCCTGCCTGGATCACTTTGTTTTCCACATTCACTCTCGGCCCCGTCCTGAGCCCCAGGTGGGGTCTGCTCGGAGAATCTAAACCCATATTAATATCCTGAGCAAAACATAATTGGAAGATGGAATCTGCAGCCACAAGAAGAGTGTAATGCTGTCCATAGTCATAGATGGAGTGAGTGGGATGTGGGGTTTACGTTTGTTTTGGACACTTTCACTTGCTTTGGACTCTTCGCCTCATTGCTTCCCTTTTTCAGAAAAATAGGAAATCAGGACGATTGGGCCTCTATCTAGTTTCCACTGCAGGGGTTGGCAAAGTAGGCGGGCCACTGGCCCAGTCCAGCCCACTGCCTGTTTTTCTGAGTCAAGCTTCCTGAGAACACAGCCACGCCCATCATTTTCATATTGCATTTGGCTGCTTTTGAGTTAAAGTGGCAGAGTTGAGTAGTAGCAACAGAGACCAGATGGCCCACAAAGCCTAAAACATTTATTATCTGCCTCTTTACAGAAAAAGTTTGCTGGCCCTTGTTCTACTGTATCCATAAGTGAGACAGCTTCCGGAACAGCCCAAGAGGGTCTTCTACCATCCAACACTGATAACCAGCACCTGCCTCCAAGTCCAATTGGTGGCTGGAGCTGCACAGGAATGGATGCTCGGACTGGAGAAAAGACCTGGCAGAGGAGAAAAACACCTGGGAGATCAGGGCCCTGCTCACTGCTCCTCAGTAGGAGCCCAGGAAAGACCTGCTGGGTCCTGCATGGTCTGGAGGCTTCCTTAGAGCCAATCTGATCCTTGCGGTGGCAAAACTGCTGATGGTGGTGAGGGTCCCATAACTCACAGCCTTGGGGGCCTGAGTTTAAAAACGTACTTGGAGATTCATTCCATGTCACCTGCAGCCAACAAAGATGGAAGTTAGTTCAGAATTATTTGCGTGCCTAAAACTCCCTGGGATATCTGCTAGTATAGCAGATTCCTGGTTATACCCAGAGAGTCCCAACTGAATAACTTGGGGTGAGGTCCAGAAAGCACTGTTGTATGTTTTTAACAAATATTACTGGTGTTGCTGTTGTTTGCTCTTGTTGTTTTTTATGTTGGTGGCCCAGGTCAAACACTTTAAGGAACAGTGCCCTAATGCACCGTGATCTTAATCATTTTGGCGTTACAGACTATATTAGTATCTCATAAAAGCTATGGAAACGTCAATCAAGGGAAACAATACCATGTATGTGTACAGACAGACCCAATATTTCCTACAACTTTAGGGAGTTCTGGACTCTCCAAGCCCATCGTTAAGAACCCCAAGTTAAGAACCATCCTAAAATAGTGGCTATGAGAGAGAAAGTGTGGGAGAGCATTGACGGGAGATTGGAGGACTGTGTTTCTGACAGCTGTGGCTCCCTTTTCCCCTTCTTGCGGGCTTGCACAGAGAACAGTTCCTCCTCTGCAATGTGGTTGTGTGATGCTCGTCCAGATGAAGCCACAGGGTGGTGAACATCACGTGAAGGCATATGGATGAAAGCAAATTGCAAACTCTGAAGTGTCGTGCATACACAAGGGATGGTGAGGATGTAATGTTGGCCATAAGGGGGCCATAAGGGGGGCTGCCTTCACACCATCCTAAGCACTGTGATTGCAACTCCTTGAAGCCTCCCATGTCCTTCAAGTCCTAACTTGACAAGACAAGCTGCCTGCCCAGTTGTCCTCGGTGCCATGGTAACATGAAGAATTTCACCTGTGAAACAACTGACCAAGGACATTTCTGCCCTGGAGTCCTGCCAGCCCCCCACACTCAGTGTGCCCCAAACCCATCATGAAACCGGCTTCTCTCCCTCCTCATTTCCCAGTTTCTATTGTGATTGGATGAAATTTTGCAATAGTAATGTGTGCCTCTTCCCCTCTCTGTATTTTTATTTTTCTCTCTCCTCTTCCCCTCCCTCCTACCCACTCATACTCAGTTCTTTCACAAGAAAGAAAAGCAGAAGTGGGGTCATCTGCTGCAGGAGAGGGGATGCTCTCCTACACAGGGTGACCAAGGAGGGTTCCCCTGAGGAGCAACATTGGAGGATAAATACAAAGAAAGAGAGGCAATGAGTCCTGAGAATTAGAAGAGTATCGTGTGCCACACCCACCTGGAGGAGAAAGCAAGTGCGAGGTCCTGAGCGGGGCAGCCTGCTTCACATGCTTAAGGACAAGAAAGGAGGCCAGTGTGACTGGGTGAAGGAAAGAAGGAGTGAGGGGTGAGTGCTGGGGTCAGAGGGACCAGATCTCACGGCCTCAAGGCCAAGCTCAGGACTGTGGCTTCTATTCTGAGAGATTCAAGAATTGGAAGTTAAATTTAAAAAGATCACTCTGACTTTGTGTTAAGCATCAGAATCACCTATTTAAAGTCTCCCTCTTGCTGGGTAAGGTCCCAGGCAGAAGCAGTTAAGAGGCTTGTTCACAGCCTCGGCAAGAGACAACCAAGGGACTCAGACCCGGGGCTGCAATGTGGGAGGGAGGGCAGTGGAACAGATCACATTTGAAATGAGGGGTACATTGGGATATGAAAGGAACAAGAAGACGAGGATAACTGATAACTGCAAGATTCAGAATCTGACAAATCTAAGACGGTTTTGACTCAAGAGGGAGTCGGCTTGGCAGTGGGAGGGGGCTGGATCAAACATTTGGTTGAAGCTGTGTTCATTGGAGATGCATTTTAGTAAACATCCACGTGCTGAGAGCAAGTAGACAACTCAGCATGTTAGCCTGGAGTTCAGGCGAGAGGTCCACGCTGAGTCAAGAGTGTATCCCACAGGCTTCAGAGGGTGTTGGACGGCTGGAGGTTGGATGAGTGTCCTTAGGGAGGGGTTGTGGATGGAGAGCAGAGAACAGGAGAACCCCAGTGTAAAAGGTGGGGCAGAAACACGGAATTCACATAGAAAACTGAGAAAGGGACTTGTGAGGTAATGGGACAATCAAAACAGAGTGAAGACCTGCATAGACATAGGTACTGGGCTGGCCAAAATGTTCGTTCAGACTTTTCCATATAGAAAAACCTGAACGAACTTTTTGGCCAACCCAATATATGTATAACAGATTCAATTTGCTGTACATCTGAAGCTAACACAACATTGTAAATCAACTATACTCCAATAAAAATAAAAATTAAATAAAATTCATTTTATTTGTTCAAAAAACAAAAATGAAATCCTAAAAGTGAAGGAAATCGTTCAAGAAGGAAGAGGTAATTCAATAACGACAAATGCTATCCATAGGTCAAACGAGGACTGAGACCCGACCATGGATGTCAGCGGTGTGGTGTGTTCAACTCTGGATCTGCAATGTTCCCTGAGAAAAGTAGGAATCATTTGTCCTCAGGAGTTACAGGGACATTTAGATTGAGACTGAGAGTTGCTCCAAAGTGAAGCTACCTTGATGGATCCCCATCTGCTGAACCTGCCCTTTTCTCAGGTCCAAAGAAGTGATTTTTCATCTGAGTAGAAACCTGTCACACCTTTGAGCTGCCAAGCTATAAATCTTCTTTCCACTAACTTGCTAATAGTTTTTCTTGCCACCTTTCCTGATAATCCAGAGTAATTGTTATGAAATATGGGCTTGTTCTGTCTCTCCCAGCTGCGGCCCCTCCGTCCTCTGCGGGTCCTGGGAAAGCAGAGGCTCTGTGTTTGTCACTGGGTGTTTGTTCGTTAGAAGTACAGTGGATGCTGTTACCAAGAACGTGACATCCTGCTGAAACCTGAGGCGCCGCACAGCAGCCCTGAAATCTGAGAGCCAACGGCCCTTCCTGCCTAAAATACACCAGCAAGTGGCCTCTGCTTTGTTTAATGTATTTGCTATCTTGGGGAGACAGAGGGAAAATGACTCCTGTTTAACCATGGAGACAAAAACATTCTTTCATGCGTGCTGTTACTTATTCCATAGAAATGTATTGAGCATATGAAATTGTCCGGCAGAGTACTGGGTTAAGTTTGATAGAAATGAGCAATCTAACATATACCTCTTATGAAAGTCAGAATTAACAGGAATTAACAGAAAGAATATTTTCTCTGTGAAGAGTACTGGATTGGGAGATATTGGTGCAGGGATTCAGTAAGTGCAGCCTTAAGTGTTCTCTCTTCCTTCTGAAGAATGCGCTCAGATCAGTGGTCACGGGATTTTGCCTGTCCGTAATGAGCTCATGCCATATCTTGAAAATCCTTGAAAAAGGCTTATCAAGACTCTTAAACCCCCAACATGGATCTTAAAACTTCAACAAGATTCCCTTAGAGGTTGTAAAAACTGCCTTTGCCAGCCTCTTCCCCATGGTCCAATGTCTTGCTGTGCATCTAAGTGCCATCTTGCTACACTGGCCCCCCATTCTATAACAGTGAGTTGGCATCATAGATGCACAGTTTCCCTGTAGCTCTGCAATGATAAGTAGTCAGTGGACATACACAGTTCAATATCTACAAGGTCTAAGTGGCACCCATTGTGGCGGGCCAGTGCAAGACCTCACAAAGCACCTGTGATTGCCACACACTGTGCTAAGCATTGGAGATATAAAGTTGAAGACAAATCCCTGTCCTTAAGAAACTCAGATGGGAAAGTCTTTGCAAACGTCAAGTGACTTCAAGGAAAGAAGCATCCTTTGACAGATCTCTTAGCCTTAGTCTTGGCTCATGAATCCCCTGGCTAAACATGTATCTCAGTCTTGGCTGTGGTCACCCAATAACTGAAAATCGGCAAGTTAAGATCAGATAGGATTGCTTTAACAATTGCTTGAGCAATGGTTTCTGCATTACAGTTAAAGCCTAACAATTTAATTCCAACTTTCATAGTTTAATATGGGAAGTACATCAAGTCAAGTGACCCAGCACTAAATTAGTTTAGGATTCCTGTGTAAGTGCAGATGCCTGAATTAATTAACTAGAAAATACCATGCTCTTCCCCTGTGCTAGGCATTCTGCTAAGTTTTATATGGATTATATCATTTAGTTCAGAAACCTCTGAAGAAACCTCTGAAGTACTATGACTTTCTCCCATTTTACAGATGAAGAAAGTGCTTTGAGTCAGGACTCAAGCCCAGGATGTCTGGCACTAGTCTCTGACCCTAGGCCTCATGATAAAACATTTCCGCATGCAAGGTTGATCCAGACACATCACATCTACACTTGATGAATGTTACATTCTGAATGGTTGTATACACCTATGTAACTTACTCAGTAGAATAGTCTGAATCAGGGTGGCAGAACACAAGAACGACATTAGCAAAGATGAGTAAGGATAACTTACAGATCTCACTTTTGTCAATTCCTTTGCCTTCTTTTGTACACAAAACCACTGAACAGACTCTGAGACCCAAATCTCTTTCCCTATCCCTGTGATGAACAAAGACAAGGACTTTAAATATTTTAGAGAATAACAGAAATAAGATATAAAGTCAGATTCCTATCTCAAAATCTCAATTGGTTAAACATGGTCAATTCTGGCAGATTTCTCATCCTTAACAGGTGATGTTTTCTCCATGTGGACCACCAATTTCATCCTTTTCTACCTTTCTCTTCCTGGACAACTCCTTCTCATTCTTCAAGATTCAGCTCAAGGGTCACTTCCTCCTAAAAGCCATCCCAAAATCCCAGACTTAATCAAATGTCTCTCCTCTGTTTCCCCCACTATCAAATCATTCATAGCTGTCTTTGTGATTTGCTACATTCCATACTAGGCTATGAAACCCTTTAATACAAAGACTGTGTTTTACTCTTCTTTGTACACTCAACATGTAACAGAATGGAAACTATATAGCAGGTACTTGATAAAAGAATGAATTAATACCTTCTGACATAGACCAAGTGGGTTTGTTCTTCTTATAACCAGAGTCTACCTGCTTAAACTCAGTTATCAGTTACTTGGTTGCGGTACAGAGCATGTCTACCCTCACAACAGAACTCATGGTCTAACAGAAATTTAGACCTAAAAGCAATGAGAGATAAGCTTGCCCAACCTTCTTTATATTGATAAAGAAATGGAATCAAGTGTCCTGAAGAACTTTCCCAAGGATGCCCAGATCCTCAGGGGCAGAACTGGGAATGGAACCTAGAATTTCTGACTCCTAACCAGATGTCTGTGACACCTCTCCCAATGGAGGGTCTCTTAGCATACTGCCCATGAGCAAGTTCTTCCCAATGGATAGATCTATCCACATTAAGAGATCCTCAAAGCAACAAATGAAAAGTTACAAACAAAAAACAAGTTCATTTTCCCACATGTTGTTAAAACCAACTCCCAGAGTCTCTGGTCCCTGGTAGCACTCAACCACTACTCCTGAAACATGTTTCAAAAGTTCAATTATTCCTGGGCATTGTTTATTATTTCTCAAATAATTTGGTGCACAAAAGAAATGTAAAAAGGGTTACAGATTGCTTCTTATCTTTGAATGGACAAAGACATCTACCATAAGAAAAATTCTCACTTCAGCCAGAATGTTGATTTCAATAAATCTGTTCAAAGGAATAAAGTGGCTGTTCTTCCTTTTAGTAAAATATACTCGCAGCTCAGAAAGTATTTTGTTGATAGAAATGTTAACAAGCAATGACAGATGTGCAGCCTAAAACTGCTGAAATATAGCATAAGACCCACCAGCCACTAAAAGTTAAAACATCGCTTTAGTGGGCATTAAGTCAAGAATAGTTTACACAACATTTTGGTAGAGCCACTGCTGGTGCATTGCAAAGAGCAAGGGCTATAAAAGCAGAAGTTCAATTCTATCATGTATTAACTCTGTGACCACTGACAACAGGTTTAATCCTCTTAATTCTATCCATCAGTTGAAGAAATATTTAATGAGCACCTATTTGGTACAGGCTCTCTTCTAGGCACTAGGTAAACAGCAGTGAGACCGTTTTAAAAAAAGCCTACTTTCATCAAGCTTACATTCTCATAGGGGGAAACTTTGGGAGACAAATAACACACACACACACACACACACACACACACAAATAGGAAATATATAGTATGTTATTTGGTGATTAATATTACAGAGAAAAATACAGTTAGGGAAGAGGGAGTGCTGGGAAGAGGGCAGTTTTAAACAGGGTGATCAGGGAATGTGCCACTGAGAAAGTGACACTGGAAAGAGTAAAGAAGTGAATCAAGGGGGGTAGAATGCTCCAGGCACAGAAAATGGCAAGTTCAAAGGCCCTGGGGTGGGCAGAATGGTGTGCTCTTTAAAGAGCAGCAAGAAGGCTATCTGTCTAGGACATTGGGAGTGATGGGAAGAGTAATAGGAGATGAGCTCAAAGAGGTATAAGAAGAGGGGATGGAAAGGAGTAGACCTTGTAGGTCAATAAGAACATTGGCCGTTTTTTCCCCAAGGGAGATGAGAAGCTTTTGGAGAGTTCTGAGCAGAGGAATGGTATGAGCTGGCTCCAAGTTTTAAAAGCAATTGGACCTGAGCAATTAGAAGGATAGAGTCATCATTAACTGAGATGAAAGCAGTGGGAGGTACAAGTTAGTTGAGAAAACCAGGTGTTTGGTTGTGGATATATCAAGTTTGAGATGCTCACTAGCCCTGTAAGAGAAGATACTAATTAGGCCATTTGTTCTACCTTGTAGAGGAGAGGTCTTGACTGTGGATTTCAATCTGCCTCTACATGTTGTTTAAAGCAATGAGAGAGAATGAGATCACCAGCGAAGAGTGGTGTCCAAGGACTGAGCCCTTAGGCACCTGAATTGAGGGGTGGATAGTAAAAATAGTTAACACTCAGGAAGTGTTTACTATGCACTATAGACCCTGCTCTGAGTGCTTTCACATATGAACTCATTTAGTCTTCATGACAACCCCATAAGGTAAGTATTGTTATTACCCTTAATATACAGACTAGGAAATGGGGAGAAAGAGGTTAAGTAACTTGCCCAGTGTCATACACCTGCTGAGTTGTATAGCCAGGATTCCAATGTGGGGTGTCTGGCTTCAGAGTCTGAGCTTCTAAACCCCTTCCTAACACTGCCTCTCCATTAACTAGAAGGGAACTAGTAGGGAAGACTGGGAAGGGACAGCCAGTGAGGTGGAAGGAAAACCAGGGCAGCTTGGGGTCCTGGGAGCCAACTGAAGAAAGTGTTTCAAGAAGAGTAGAGTGGGGGCTTCCCTGGTGGCGCAGTGGTTGAGAGTCCGCCTGCCGATGCAGGTGGACGCGGGTTCGTGCCCCGGTCTGGGAGGATCCCACATGCCGCGGAGCGGCTGGGCCCGTGAGCCATGGCCGCTGAGCCTGCGCGTCCGGAGCCCGTGCTGCGCAACGGGAGGGGCCCCAACAGTGAGAGGTCCGCATACCGCAAAAAAAAAAAGAAAGTAAAAAACAAGAAGAGTAGAGTGATTACCTGTCAGTTGATGCTGGCAGGTCAAAGAAAGAAGAGGACTAACACAGCAGTGTGGGGGCTGTCGGTGACTGATGAGAGCAGTTTGGTAGAGCGGCAGCAGTAAAAACTGGATTGGAGTGAGTTCAGTAGAGAAGGGGGATTGAGACAATGAGTTTTGACAGTTCTCGAGAGGACCTTTGCTACAGAGGGGAGCATATAAATGGACAGTAGCTGTAGGGGGGATATGGGATCAGCTGAGGATATCTTTTAAATATAAGAGAACAAATAGCATAAAGATATTGAGAATGATGTGGTACAGGAGGAACTACTGATGGTGAAGGAAAGACACAGACATATTTCTGCAGTGACCTCCTTGAGTAGCAGAGGTGACCTTTGGGAAAATGGACGGTTCATCCACAGTAACAAGAGGGAAGCAGCGTCTACAGGTACGGATGCTGGTAGTTGGGTAAATATGGTGGTGGGACTTTGCAAACATTCTCTTCTGATTGTTGAAGTTCCTATGCCTCAGTCTCCTTATCCGTGATGGGCATTATAATATCTCTCTTCCAAGGTTATTGTGAGAATTGAATGAGACAAGATAGTAAAATGTTAGTGTCATGCCTCATACAATTTTTGAGCTCAACTTATAGCAACTCCTTCATCTGCCTCCTTGTTTGTCATGATTAGTATTATTGCTATTGATTCCTAACATTTACTGAGCATTTACAGTGTAGCAGTCTGTGCTGAGTACTTGGTACGTGTTTCTCACAGAATGGTCCTTCCGCGTTTGTGGGATCTTATTGAGACCTTCTAAGCTGTCTCGAGGAACCAGTTTGGGATTTCGTTAACTACTTCATTATATTTTTTCCTCTCCAGTTTTCCCTTCATAACTTAAATGGTCATCAGCTCCATGGGAGAAGATTTTGTCAGCAACTGCTCTGGTCCAGGTTTTTAACATTTGTTCATTTACCCTGCTTCACCTGGAGAGCAGTGGCTTGTGGCTGGGACCCAGACACCTACTTTCCATCGAACGTCCTTTGTGGGCTAAGATGGAATGTGGTAGGTAGGCTGGGCTAAGACCTTTGTCAACTCTGGGTGTATTTGATGTTGGCGCCTCTGAAACTACGTCAGAATGGTAAAAATCCCCCCAAACAGCAACTGGCATTTGTTCAAGCATTCTCCTTCTTCTTTGGGGGTAGTGAAATCGGAGATGAATCAGTAATGACCAGCTCCAGAACAGCAATATTCTCAATTGGGAAAAGCCAAGTTAGGACTCAAGTGCCTCAGAGGTCCACTGAGCATCTGGATTTTCTCATCGCTTGAACACATTCTCTTTTACTCTTTGAAATGAGTACAAATTTCTCTGCTGAGGATCCCCTCATCAAAATCCATCAATCACAAGAAATCTCAGCTCTCCTAAAAGACGGTCTTCAGGGAAAGAAGATTCCCATTCTGTTTTCACAAGTCTGTTTCAAAGGGAAAGTGTCATCAGTCAGCCCCTGACCTTGAGTGGCTCGTGCAAAGAATAAGATCAAGAGAGGCCATTGTGTTCCTAGGGAACTCCAGTGCAGAGAGTACCCAGTGCTGTTTTTTGAGTTGTTTCTTTTCAGGGTATGGACAGCTCCAAGAAGATACATTATCAACAGCCCCCTGGAACTGGTTTGAGCCTTAAGCCCGACCACAAGACTGGAGCTTGCTCAGACAAAATAGTGTCCAAAAATTACCTTTGCTTCATTTCAATGCTAAAATCTCCTCCCCAGGTGGAGCTTAGGCCCCATTAACATACCAGGCAATGCATGAAAGAAGCATGTGTCCAAATTGTGCGCACGCGAGATTATGCCTGCCTTCATATGTAATGACAAAACTCTCCTGCTTGGATATTCATCCCCTGCCCTAATAAAAGAACTAACCTTTCCTTGCGGGGGAGCCATGGCTTTGGGAAATGAATCACCATGACCTCCTTATTTGCTGCAAATAATATCTTCACTTTGTGTGAGAATTTTTCTTGGTGTTGTCTCTGACTAAAAACTCACCAAGAAGCTATAGCCCCTTTTGGATTGGCAACAAAAGCAGTAAGAGTCAGTGTCTTCCCCTTGCTGACCAATTTTTATCAATCAGTGGCTCTTTTTCCCATATCAAAGAAATGGACATTCTGGCACTCTTACATGCTTGAGACCTGAAAATCAGGGCTTACCCAAACCTGTTTCCTCTGAGGAAGCAATTGATTACATGGACCATTGGAAAGATCCTGATGTTTTATAATACAATCACAGGGTTCTTCATTACGAGATGAGCAGTCCCCAAAGTGAACAAATATTACTACAGGGTAAGGGATCTTTATTTATCTTACGGGGTGCCTACTTTGCATTGAACTTGATGGTTTATATATACCATCTCACGTCTTGCAACTCTCCTATAGGCTAAGCATAGGTATCCCAAATGTGAAGCTGAAAACAGAGACTCAGAAAGGATAAGGACTTTGCCCAAATTCACACAGCTGATGAGTGATGGAGCTCACATTTGTACCTAAGTCTACTTAAGTGTATATAAACTCTGGTCTGTCTTTTAGACAGACCTTTAACTTTTACCCACCAAAGGATATTACCCCCTTATTGATTTCAACAATATTGAACATGTCTGAGGGTTGTAGAGTCCTTCTGTGACACTGCTTTATAATGCCCAT
Organism: Neophocaena asiaeorientalis asiaeorientalis; assembly: GCF_003031525.2. Classification (NCBI taxonomy): domain Eukaryota; kingdom Metazoa; phylum Chordata; class Mammalia; order Artiodactyla; family Phocoenidae; genus Neophocaena; species Neophocaena asiaeorientalis. Next base: position 2,162,570 of record NW_020174560.1, read on the forward strand.
ATGGCTTCACTTGGAGACATCCTGGAAGCTGTAAGTTCTTAAATAATGTCTCTTCAACTTGGCTACACTCACAGTGCCAGTAGAAGACAGATGATCCACGGCTGTGCATGGTATCATTGCAAGCTAACGTGTTACTCTGTAGTCTTGGGTTGCCATCCCCTGGAGTGTTTTGATGCGATCAGTTGTCAGTTGCAGGTCTGTTGTTTCTCTCAGCAGAAACCCAGCCAGTGGAAGATGACAGCCCCAAAGCCCTGCCTGTGTTAGTGGAGCTATCGAACTCGGATAATGACATAAACGAGTCGGTGTTCATCTGGGGAATCTCAGACAAAGCAGCCCAGAGGAAAACCATCTCTGTCGATGAAGGTTTGTTTCACTTGCAACGGGAAAATCAGCAGCAGCAGCAACCAGAGCCAGTGCTCAGGCTGGGGAGAGGGAAAGGGAAGCTGAAGCTGCCACATGTGAGTAGCATTTTATGATTTCTCTGCAACTGGAAAGGAATGCTGGGGAGGGGGCTTGGCTGTGAGGTGGGCGTGCATGTGTGGCTTGGAGCTTTCTGGGTGGCTGAGGGTAGGGGAGATGGTTTACACAATTAACAAGTACATTGAGGATCTGCCAAAGGAAGTGCAAGAGCGGGCTCACACGCACTTGCATTTTCTCCTCGGATCATAATATATGTAAGCAGCAGGTGGGGAATTTTTTCTTTTTGTTTTTTTTTCTTCCTCTTCTTCATCCTTGAGAGTGGGTTACATAGCAGAAAGCGCAGCCCGAGAGAGGCTTCCTGAGCAGAAGGACTGTTTTCTTTCCAAAGAGATTTTCTTTCCCAAGTTTGTTTTGCAGGTGTGGTGTGTAGATCTCTATTCCTTTGCCATTGAGCTGCCCTTCTGCAGGGGCGTTTGCGTCCCGCTAACCACAAAGGGGCGAGGGTGACTTTTGTGTCTCTGGTTCTCAGCTCAAGTTGTCTGTAGTAAAGAGCCCCAAATCCAACATAGTTTAACCTCTCAGTTGTCACTGTTAAAAGAGTACAGTGAGCACAGCACAGACACAGGAAACATGGGGCGCCTTTCATGCATCTGCTCAGCAGGTCTCTCAGGGTTGGCAGCATCAATCTTGAACTTTGGGAAAGTTTTGTTTTTTTTTTTTTTGGACCAAGCTCTGGAATTTACTGTGGAACATTGGATAGGCTGAAGCCGAAAAGGGGCAGGAGAGAATATTGTTGCTTTAAAGCACTTGTGCAGCCAGCAGCAGGTGGTTGTAACATGGGGAGCTGATTAGTGTCTTTGGGTTATTGTTACTGATGCTAGGTAATGTGCTGAGTGAAAGTACACCTGGTCATGGACTTGTTGTATTCTGGTTATCAGAAGACACAGGTGCTTGTGTGTTTGTTTTCTCATCCCTGCTTCCTTCCTTCTCTCTTCAGAAGCTTTGACATGGCTGAGCATGTCATGCTGAGTGTTTACCTGCTTGAGCATCTACAGTAAACACATACAAGTTCATCCTCTCCAAGGGGAGGGGAAAAGGGGCAGAAGGAGGGAGCCAGGTAGGGACCCATTGTTGCTCATCTTAAGGGCAGGCTTTGAGCAGCCGTGCATGACAACGAGGGTAGAAGAGTCAGAGACACTTCACACTGGGACTTGGCCAGGAGGAGAGCGGTCAGCCAATGCTTGAGTGCAGAACTGAATGCTCTTGTGCTGGAGGGTCAGGGCACAGCTCCTGAGTTGCTATGGCGTGTGCGTGATACATGAACCAAGGGAAGAGCTTCACCGGGAATCCTCTCACCCAGGCAGTGCTTTCTGACCTTTCTCATACCTTGGCACTCCAGGGAAACAGACAAGGTGGCTCAAAGCTGGGGATGAGTGGCTAGGTGGCTCAAGTGACCACCCCAGTGGAAAGCGTTGAGTAGTTGGGACATCACGCTATCTGGAACCTGCCCATGGCACAAAGCTATGCCTTGGCACCCAGGTTGGGGAGATCTAATTTAAACAACCCAGGGAAAAACAAAGAAATGAGGCAAGGTGAGTAATCTGATGTCCTGTCCATGCTTTGCTATTATTTATTTTTCCTATCACTAGTAACAATGCATTGAGGAAACATTACAAAGTGTCTCTTTTTTTTTTTTAATTTTTTCCTAATCTCAATCTTTTATCACCTCTGGTTCTTCTCTGTTCTCTCAGTCTTTGTCCAAGCATGCCTATTTGACACAAATGTAACTACAGTCTGGATATATTCATTTACTCTTCTTCTTTTCCAATATTATTCTATAAACACTTTTCCATCTTCCAGTACAGTTTCACATAAATGATTAATTGTGGCTGGATTAAATGGATTAATCCCTTAAGTGGGTATGCTACAATCTGTTTAGCAACTGTTGACTATTTAAATTGCTTCTAGTTTTCCCATGATTGTAATGCCACTCTGAATATGTTCTGCGCATAAAGCAGTTTTACTTCTCTTTCTTTAAAAAAAAAAATTGGATGGATTTTGGATTCAAAATAAGGATGAATTCTCAACAGTGATATCAGAGAGGTAAAAAATATGGACATTTTAGTGGCTTTTCCTGCTTATTACCAAACTGTTCCCTGAAACATATTTCTTTTGCCCCAAACCATCCATAATATGGTCTAGGTAAATATCAATTGATCTAGAGCCTTACACACATTGGATTTCCTCTCTCTCTCTGAATGAGGAGATATAAATATGCACTCATCACTTTTTTTCAATTTGCTTTTGAGTCCTAGTAAGCCAGGCACTAGGCACTGTGATCCTCCCTAGGACAAGCCTGCAGCTTCTTAGGTGCCTTCACTTTGTCAATGACTCCCATGAGGCATGCAGGTTTAACAGCCTCCCCTTTCCATCTCTGTAGGGGTGAAGAAGGGAGGGGCAGAAGCTCTCCATCCTGTACCAGAGTGCCTGAGGAAGATGAGCAGGGGTCATGGCTTGAGGGGTGGGAGAAGCCAGCCCAGAATTCTCTCCAAGCCCTGGAGCTCAAGTCCAGCAGGCTCCCTGGCCCTTCCATCTTCCTCTCCAGCCCTAACAGAGCCAGTATAGAGACAAACTCCTGCCTTGGACAAGATTTGAGACAGAGGCCTCACAGGGAAGGGGGAATGGGGTCCTTGGGAAGGCAAGAAGTGGCTAAGCTTATTGGGAAAAAAGGAACATGTTTTAAGGTCTCCACTGCTAGGGGTACTTCTCCCGAATGCATGTGCTTTCACGATGGGAGTCCGACAGGGCTGAATGCCAACTCTGATCGAATAAGAGTGGTTGAATGCTCCTTTCTCAGTGCCTACCTCCCTTAAGGATAATTTTATCAACAATTTATTTTTTTCTTTTATGTGGCCCATGTATCTGGTCAATTTGGAGATTAATCAGTGCTGTTCTGACCTCCTGTGTAGCTCCCCATAAATCACTTCAGTGCTAATCTCTTTTGTTCATTTAGTAATTATTTGTGCAAAATCCAGGAGTGTCCAGTGGGAGCCACACAGAAACTCAGCATATATTTGCCCACCCTGACCTACACAAGTGGAAACTGACAGTGTCTTGGGAGTGGGATTTTCCTGCCCATAGATAAGTGGGTTTGACAAATGTGGGGGTGTTTTAGGAGCTGTATTGACTCAGTGGGCAAGGGCTTAATAGAGAGAGCTGCTTCACAAAATTGGTGGGCCACTGGTGCATATGAATTGGAGGTGATGGGGCAGTGGCCTGAGAAGGAAAGGAGGCCTTGCTGCTTCAGATGCTGTGCAGACAGGGAGAAATGGTGTGCTCATGGTCTGCGGGAGAGAATAAAGCTTTGGTCTGCTAAGGATACGACAAGAGGCTTTTAAACTGTAGCACATGTATTTAGGAAAGACATTAGTAAGGACTCCCCACATGATATCATTCATTCTTTATTGTATTATTGGTTGAAGATCTAGTTTTCCTGCAGGATTATACTCTGGGAGAGCAAGTATGGTGTGTGCTTAATTCCCTGCTGCAACCCCACTTCTCTAAAGTTTGCCGTGTGCCAGGACATGTTTTAAGGGCACATCTCCATTATTGTGTTTAATCCTCACAACAATCCTTGCAATGTTTACTATTATTAGTCCCATTTTACAGATTTGAAAACTGAGAGACAAGGAGGTTATGCTGGAGGGCGTGTGGGGTCAGGGGTTCAGAAGGAGGAGGCATTGAGAAAGGGAAAGAGTCTCAGGCCACTTAAAGTGTCAAGACCACAACTTCAGCCAAAGAAGTCAAGTTCCAGCATCTGAGTTCTTAATCCCTGAGCCATCAACTCTTTTAACATTGGCTGAGGGAATGATTGAAAGTCTAAGAGAATGCTAAAACATGACTGTACAGCTAAAATATACTGTAGCAGTAATAGCAATGATGCTGGTGATTTTTATAACCAAGCTACTGTTTAATATGCACCAGTCCCTTTGTACCAAAGTTTTGTATGTGCATTTTGAATTCATTCTCACAACAGCCTTATGAGATGACCACCATCCTTATCTATATTTCACCACGAAGAAACTCAGGCTCTGAGATGTTATACAACTTGTCCAAAGTCACAAAGCAAGTGAGTCTGTCTCTGACATCTGTTATCTATGACCACACCTCACTGGTGTACCAACAGTTAGCACTGGATCAAGGGCCAGAGTAGTCACAAGCAAGGCTCTCCTGGGACAGTGGAGGTGAGCTCCATGGCCTCTTTTGATCTCTTTGGACTTAGCATCCTGGGAAGTCTTTTAGAACCACCTCCCATGACGCTGCACAAAAAGCTTCGGTCTCAGCTCATGCCTGGTACTGCCTCAAAGGCAAGTTCCTAAAGGAAGAATTCCCTGAAAAAATATCACCATGAGGCAAGTCACTGGTGCACCTGTAGGGAAAAGACAAGAATCCCAGCCAAGAAGCCAGCTTTGTTCAATGCTCTAGACCTGCACTGTCCAATATGGTAGCCGTTAGCCTCATGTGGCTGTTGAGCACTTGAACTGTGTGTGGCTGGTTCAAACGGAGGTGTGCCATCAGTGTACGAATATGCATCAGATCTCAGTGGCTTAGTAGTAAAACGTGGAGACTAGCAATAAATTTGTATTGATTACATATTGAAATGATGATGTTTGGCATATAATGGATTAAATAAAATATATTCTTAACATTAAGTTTACCTGTTTTAAAAGGTAAAAGCCTTTTTAAAAGTTGTGGTAAAATACACATAACATAAAATTGACCATATTAACCATTTTTCAGAGTACAGTTCTATAACCAATCTCCAAAACTCTTTTATCTTGCAAACTTGGTGCTCTATACCCATTAAACAACTCCCCATTCCCCCTTCCCGCAGCCCCCGGCAACCACTCTTCTACTTTCCGTCTCTATGAATTTGACTACTCGAGGTACCTCATGTAAGTGGAATCACACAGTACTTGTCCTTTTGCGACTGGCTTATTTCACTTAGCATAATGCCCTCAAGGTTCATCCATGTTGTTCACTATGTCAGAATGCCCTTCCTTTATAAGGCTGAATAATATGCCATTGTATGTAGGCACCACATTTCATTTGTACATTTAACTGTCAAAGGACACAAGGTTTGCTTTCACCTCCTTTTACTTTTCCTCGGTGTGGCTTCTACAAGCCTTTAAAATTGCATATGTGTCTTGTATTTATGGTTTATGTTACATTTCTACTGGACAATGCTGCTCTGAATTTTCCTCTCTTCTTCAGTGCTTCCTCCTTCTCCTCCCTTCAGCAGATGTTAGTTTGGCCTCTCTCTTCCCCCTTCCCTGAGACCTGAGCCAAGAAGTTTAGCTCTGGGGGCTTCCCTGGTGGCGCAGTGGTTGAGAGTCAGCCTGCCGATGCAGGGGACACGGGTTCGTGCCCCGGTCCGGGAAGATCCCACATGCCACGTAGTGGCTGAGCCTGTGAGCCATGGCCGCTGAGCCTGCGCGTCCGGAGCCTGTGCTCCGCAACGGGAGAGGCCACAGCAGTGAGGAGGCCCGTGTACCGCAAAAAAAAAAAAAAAAAAAAAAAAAAAAAAAAAAAAAAAAAAAAAAAAAAAAAAGAATATTAGCTCTGATTAAGCACTCCCTTTCATAAGGATCTATGAAAGACTGTCACGTTAGGCAAAGTTTTCTGTAATTGAATGAAACTGTGACATAGCTCAAGGTAGCTTTTTCCATAATATATAAGTAGAAGGCCCAATAAATTGGGACTGAGAAGGAAAAGCTTTTGAAGTGATTTGATGTTTTTAAAAGTCAACAGCTTTCCTCAGCTCACAGTCTGAGAGAGAATTTTATTAACCACCAAGCAAAGAGGAGTACAAAACCAATGAAGCATAAATTCACAGCAGAGATCTATGCCAGCCTCTCACTTCTGAAGTACAGATTTTGTAGAAAGACCTGGGTATCTGGAGATTCAAGGCATTGGAATCTTGTCAGTGTCTTTTGAATTTCCCATTACTTATAGGATATAACTCAAAAATTGAAAGCCTTTCAATTTTCCAATTTCCTTTCCCACCACTCCCCACAGGCCCCTCTATAAGAAGATAAGTATTACTTTTTAGTCTCCAAATCTACAGTGCAATCCCAGGCCTCCCAGCCTTGACAATGTTCTTACTTTAACCCGGGAGACCCTACCCCATGCATATACACCTGGTGAAATCTTACTCCTTCTTCAGGACAAAGTTCAAAGTCACCATCTCTGTGAAGCATTCCTTGACTCCAGTGCCCATTAGGTTCCCAACAGTAAACACTCCAGTTGGCACACTCCAATGATTGGTTAAAGGATGTCTCATGATGGCGCTCTTTACAAAGGTGTGCAAGGTTAAGGGTAGCCAAGATGAGATGGTGAAGCAGCCCAAGACTAGTGACCACTAGAATCAGGAAAGAAAAAACAGTTCCCAGAACTTGCCCAGATTTGTAAGAGGGACCTCCAGACAGAATCTATGGCCTGTCCTAGAACACCTGCAGTGAGACAGGAGGGCATCTCTCTCCTCCATCCTCGGGTGTCCTCCCATCAACTGAACCCATCTAGAAGTGGGAAAGCACGAATGCGCAGAGTATACCACTCATAGACAAAGCCTCCAAGAGCACAGGGCAGGTGGAAATGTGGAGTGTGCCTCTAGAAGGACTAACAGAGATGCTCTAGCACAAGCCCTTACCCCATCTCCAGAAACATCCCCTCTCTTCCCAAGACTCCTAAGAGGAACTGTTTATACCATAAGATAATGCTTGTCATATTGTATTTGTATTGTTGAATTCACTGTCTTTTCCCCAGCTACTCAGGAGACCATGAGCTCTTTGAAGGTCAGACTCATTCCTCCCATTCATATATATATTTCTGACACCTAGCAAAGTACTTGGGAGTAAATAGGTACTATATAAATATGGAGTGAATTAATGTGGTCCTTTATCACATTTTTTCCCTAAGTCCCACACTGGAATCTGGATGATCTACAGTGAGTCTAGATTGGGAATTTCTCAATGAATTGGATACATAGGACTAATACCCTCCTTTGAGTCCCAGCTAAGGTGCTAAAATGATTTGAATAAATGATACTCAGTGCCTTGTTATGCTGTAATTGGTAGCACATTAAATTGTGAGGAATTGAGGAACTTGAACATAAGTGGCAGGAATCAGCAGTAAGTTAGATCAACTAAGAAAATAAGTGTTTGTGTAGGTGCCCAGGAGAAATGTACTATATATACTGTGATGAGAGTTGGCTGCACAGTGAGAAATGCTGACCAGGGCAATGGAAGGCAGAGGCTAAGTGGAGACTGGACACTGAAGGGAACATTTGAGTCTCAGGTTGACACAGCCATGGTTGTTCCAGGAATAAAGTTCTACCAGGCCGACTGGATTCCTAACCAAACCAATGAGTGAAGACATATCTCTGAAGCATGTCAATGTATCTCAGTTCTTGCTCACTCTACTGGGTTTAATTTTTAACCTGGAGTTTGGAGGTTGTATTATTTTCCTAGGACTGCCATAACAGAGTACCACAAACTGGGTAGCTTCAGACAAGAGAAATGTGTTCTCTCACAGTTCTGCTGGCCAGAATCTTGAAATGAAGGTGTCAGCAGGGCAATCCTCCCTCTGAAGCCTCTAGGGGAGATTGCTTCATTGCCTCTCCCAGCTTCTGGTGGCTCTAAACTCTCCTTGGCTTGGGACATAACTCCAATCTCTGCCTCTGCCTCCATCTTCACATGGCCTTTTCCCCTCTGTGTCTGTGCCTTAAATCTCCCTTTTCTTTCTCTAATAAGGACACCATTTATTGGATTTAGGGCTCACCCTAAATCTACGATAATCTCCTCTGGAGATCCTTAATTATTGCTGCAAAGATCTTGTTTCCAAATAAGGTCACACTCACAAGTAGTGGGGGGTTTAGAAGTGTACATCCCTTTTGGGGACCACCATCCAACCCACCACAGAGGTTACGTTAGTTCTGGTTAGTTAGCCTCCTTTCCAAAGCCAAGCCCTTCCCTCTAGTCCATGTTTTCTCATCTTCTTGAATCTAAGATCTTGTCCCCATCCATTATTTCTATTTTCTCTTTTGCATCTTTAACGTTTTTGCCTTGCTCCTTCCCTTCAGGGTAAAAACAAAACACCTTCTCACTGCCTGATTGTACCTTCAAAATTTAAATCCTTTTCCAATACCACCACACCTCACAAAACTCCCCTCCCCACTACTACTCCAAGGAAGGACCCGCCCTCCCCCTTTACTTCTCACACATTTCTGGGCTTTTGCTCTCATCAAAAAAGAAGCACCTTTCTGAAGTAACCAGGAAAGTTCAGGTTGCCCAACCTTATAAATACAGGTTCTCTTTGGTCCTTCTGACCCTCTCTGCAATATCTAATTATCTTGGCTATCTCTTCCTGCTTGGAGTTTCTCTCTTACCTCAAGGTGTCAAGTTAGCGCTTGCAGGGAAAAATCTCCCTCAACTATATCCTTCCCAGCTGCTAATGGATTATTATCCTGAACTTAACATTTGTTGGGTTCCTTCCCTCTATGCGACACGGGTTGACTTTTCTTTAAAAATCTACTTAAAGAAAAATAACATTTCTGACACCGGTCAAGTATTCAAAAGGTGGCTTTGTTACTGAACCAAACTTGGGTCTGCTTGCCCTCATGCAGTAAAGCCAAACTACTGACACCAAGTTGTGGTAAAGGAAAGTGTGGCATTTACTGCAGGCCCCCAAACAAGGAGAAGGGGCAGCTCAAGCTCAAAAGACCTGAACTCCCCTATTGCTTTCAGGCAAGGGGTTTTAAAGGCAGTGTGAGGGAGGGGACTTCAGAGTGTGATCGACTCATGCACAATTCTCAGATTGGTTGGCATCAAGGTGAGGTCTCAAGCATCATCGGCCTTCTGGTTTCAACCAGTCTAGGGTCTATGTGCTGTGGTCAGCAGTTTTCCTCTGGTGAGGGTCTGCTTCCTGTAAAAACAACTTAGGAATATGTTTCAGGCCTTTATCTGTATCTTTCAGGGAACCGAGAGTTTGGTGATTCTTCGATGTGGCAGACTTATAGTCTAAATTGTTACCAGTTCCCCAGCCCAACAGCTATTCTTTTTTCTACATCTTCAGGTTTCCTCATCATGAACTCTTGAGCTAGCCTTTTGAGACTCAGAGGAAGCCTGGGAGACTAAAGCAAAAGCCTTTTATTTCAAAGGACAGGGACACAGGGGCTTGTATACAGGTTCAGCTTCTTATTTTTAAATAAAAATACTTATTACAACAAAAATACCATTCCCATCCCTGACGTAGTATTACATCTGTTCAACAGGTTTGAGCCATCTAGTCTTACCTAGTTATCACCTGGCCTCGGAAAGGCATCCAAGATAAGGGCACAGTCCAGTGCTCTGCTGTTTCATAAGACACGGATTCAGACTCTGACCACAGTGACGTCCACCACCTCCTTTCCATGGCAGGGCTTTATAGGCTCTGCTGATGAAGGGGCCTGCAATGCACAGTGGCTCCTGGCCATTCACTAATTGGTCAGTCTGTGGGTGTGTTACTGTGGCCTTTCCCAGTGCTAGCAAGAGAAGAGGGATTTGTGAATTCAGCTGTTGTTTAGACTCCAGCCAGCAGCAAAATCTGTGATCCATGGATGCTCCCCTACAACCTTGGTTTTAGTTGTTTTCTTAGAAAAGCATCCATTTCATCAAGATATTCAAGGCCATTGAAGTAAATCTGTATACGGTATTCTTCTATAAAATTGCAACTCCTTCTATATTGGCAGTTATGTCTCTTCTTATTCCTAATATTACTCTTTTGTGTTTTCTCCATCTTTCTTTTTATATTTTAATTTATCTTTTCAACAGACCGCTTTGAGTTTTACTGATTAATTTTAGTTATCCATTTCATTGATTTGGTTTTATTAAACTTTTATTAATATAGAGTATACGTACAAGAAGGTGCGCATAGTACAGCTCAGTGTATTTTCACAAAGTAAACACATTCATGTAATCACTAGATCAAGAAATAAAATGGTACCGGCACAGCAGCCCAGGAGCCTCCTGGGAGCCCTTCCAGTCACCTGCCTCCTAAGGGTAGCATTATCCTCCCTTTGAACAGCAGAAATTCATTTTGCCTGTCAGTCCTTCTACTTCTTATACAATCTACTCATATAAAATATATGTATTCTTTTGTGTCTGGTTTTACTCACTATTATGGACAGTTTCTCACCTGTAACCTACTTTGAGTGTTATCAAGATTGGAGACAATGAGTGTCAGTTACCTGCACAGAGGCTGGCTATAGCAGATACGTAAGTGAGTTATTATCATGAAAAGGGGGCATTATCTGCAGACGGGTGATGTGGGAACGAGGAGGGGAGGGGAGGAGTGTGTGCAGTGGACAAAGCTCAGCTAATTTATCCTGACTAGTTTCCAAACATGGTCAGGGCCATGATAGGAAGACCCATGTAGGAAAGCGGGATTTTGGTAATTCCTTTCCAACCACCTGATGACATGGTAAGTGTACCAGGTTTCGTTATTTTCCAACAGTCCATTATAAAAATTTTCAAACCCATTGAAACACTGAATTTACAGCAAACACCCATGTACTCACCACCTGGCTTCTATAATTAACATTTTGCTCTTCATGCTTGAGCACATATTTATGTCTGTCCATTCATCAATCCATTTTTATTTTTTATGCATTTTAGAGGAAGTTGCTTTAGTAGTAGGGTTTTTTAAAAAAAAATTAGGTGAAATTCACATAACATAAAATTAGCCATTTTAAACTGAGTAACTCAGTGTTATTTAGTACATTTATGTTGTATATCACATCTATCTAGTTCCAAAACCTTTCTGTCACTCCAGAATAAAGCCCCTTATCAACTAAGCCATTACTCTTCACTCCTTCTTCCTCCCAGCTCCTGGTGACCTCCAATCTATCTGTTTCTATATTTACCTATTCTAGATATTTAATGTAAACAGCATCATACAATATGTGACCTTTTGTGTCTGGTTTCTTTCACTTAGCATAATGTTTTTAAAATTCATCCATGATGTAGCACATTCCTTTTTATGGTTGAATGATATTCCATTGTGTGAGTACACCAGAGTTTGTATACCTGTTCATCCATTAATGGACATTTGGGTGGCTTTCACCTTTTGGCTATTGTGTATCTGAGAATTTGTGTACAAAGTTATGGTTAAGTACTTGCCTTCAATTTGGGGAAAATATACGTAAGAATAGAACTTCTGGGTCATATGGTAATTCTATGTTTAACTTTTTGTGGAACCGCCAAACTACCTTTCTGGTATGGTAGTAAGTTTTTAAGCCCCAGGAAATCTCTTGCTCAAGATGGGCATACTTGTCCTAAGATTAGATGGCATACCTCCGTGGCCAGCTATTAGCATTAATTTAGCCCCAGTTCGATTAGCCTCCTTTCTGGATAAAATACAGAGGGGTTTTATGGCACATGAGAGGAGATGCTGCTTAAGCAGCCTACAATTTCCTCTTGTCTCCTATAGGGTGTGTCAATTCAACTGTCAGTGGAGGCGCAGGGTGTATAATCTCTTGGGATATAGACTACTCGATTAATGATTCCTGTTGTGTAATCAGTGAGTCTCCATTCCAGGAAACTGCCACATAGAGCAAGACCCCTCTGATACTACAGAAAGCAGCACCAGGTCCCCTTATGATTTCCTGGGTTATGCTAGGAGTTAAGTACAACAGATTTGGGTTGGAGAGAGAGGAATTTGCCAAAGAGATGCATGGGAGTGGCAATCCTTGGAATAGACGCTGACAGCTGGCGTGAGATTTCTGAGGGCTGCCCTGCTCTGTGAGCCTGAGAAAACAGGAGACATTCCAACTATTGTATGATATCATCTGTGTCTTAGTAGCATTTGTTTTTAAACTATGGACTTAATTGCTGTTACATTGGCTCCTATATCTTTTTTCCCCAAAAGTTGAATCTTTGAAATTCCCATGAAAGCACATTCAGTTGCCGTTTCTGTTCCAACTTGATGACAGAATCATCCCTAATAATGAAAACAAATTTGTTATTGGCAAAGCAGTCCCAGGTGTTGCTTTTGGAGAGTCAGGAAGGGGAAGCAAAACGTCTCAGAGTGGCCCAGAGATTGCAACAGATTAACAAAAGCTGTTTGCAAACAGGCCAATGATCCACCACTTTGCACATCACGTTATCATGTGCAAATCCCATTCACAAAAACCTGGTGGAGTCAGCAGAGAGGGTGCTGGTGGGTCTTGATCTTCAGGTAAAGAACTCCAGATCGAAAAGGATATGTAACTTATTCAAGGCCATAGAGCTAGCAAGGAACAGGTTCAGAGCGCAAATCCCGTGCTGTTTCCAGTGTGGGAGAAAAAGAGAAGGATCATCCAAGGTGCTGGGGAAATAAAACTTTGGAGTCACCTAGCAACTGGTTTGGGCTGTTGGAACAGTGTCTCGGTCACTGACCAGCCATGTAACCCCTAGTTCACTCAGCCCCTTATCTTCATTTTCTTCACTTTCAGTGGAGCTGACGCTAGCTATAAGATTAACGTGAAGATAGAATGAAACAGTGTACATGAAGTACTTTACGTGCTAGCAATTGCAGGTGCTCAAAAAATTGTAGCTCTCCTGCCCCAACCAGATCATGCTAGCAGGTTCTAGAAAATTCTGTTCCCATGACCTCTTCAACCCTTGCTCTTTTTCTCCTAAGTGTCCTAAATTGCGCATGTCCTGACCCTAAGCAAAGTTCATCAGAGATGTTAGCCTTGACATAAAAACAATGGGGGTGCTTTGAGATGAGGAGACACTTTGCAGTCAGAAGGTAGGGACCATCAATGTTCATTACTTAATTAGGATAAACTTCCATTTATATGTCCAGCTGTTAGGAAGCAAGACCTGATCAAAGGCCCATTAGTCACAAGGCTGGCTTGGCAAAGGGCCGCTTAGTTAAGGCAGTGAATTTAACATGAAAGGGAAGAGGGAACCGGAACACTGGGGCTTGGTACACTGTGCATTAGTGAGTCTTTTTGTCCTAGTTCTGCAAGCTTTCTTTAACAGAGGTTAACCCAGATGCTGAAGGCTGACTGTATCAAGCGTCCATGGCAGTCGTGAGCAAGTGGTAGCATTTCATCCCCTTGTCAAATTGGGCAAACTTGAGAACAAGACTGAGAGGCAGAAATGTCTTGTCAAATTTCACGGAAATTGCTGGTCCCCAAAGACAGAAAGAAACCTTTCAGACCATTATAGGGCAGAACAGGGTTGACTGTCCTATGTCTGCTGCAGAATTTGGAACTTGCCCGACTTTGGAAAGGTCATTCAGTGAAGACCTTTGTACACTTATGTTCCAATAGCACTCATTCTTTAATGTGGAATTCTCATTCGTGACAGTTGTAATATTAATGGTAATATTTATATCATTATGTTCTAAAACCAGACAGTGTGAGACACAAATTAATAAGCATTTGCTCAACACCCACAGGCCACCAGGTGCTGCTGCTACAATGGGGAGGGGCACTGCAGAAGTGGATGAAGAGATACGTGATTTAATTCTCACATTTTGTGAGCACATTTGCATTATACAAGCACTCTGCACATTTGCATAATCTGCTAGTTGAATGAATACATTGACAGTGCATTGTGGAATTGCCTTCATGATGTGGTGAGGATATAATTGCTGTTATTGTTATAACTGATATCATTTGCTGAGTACCGACTGGACTT
>NW_020174560.1:2176735-2176952 GCF_003031525.2 Neophocaena asiaeorientalis asiaeorientalis
CACGTGAGGACAGCAGGGGGCAGTGGTTAAGAGCACCAAATCCGAAGCCACATTGCTGCGTTTGGTTCCTGACTCTGCTGCTTTCTAGCTGTGTAGGCTTCAAAAGCAGGTGGATTTCTTTGTGCTTCAGTTTCTGCATCTGTAGAATCGAAATGGTAACAGTGATGGCTGCTTTGTAGGATTGTTATAAAGACTAAGCGAAGTCACTTTTGTCATG
>NW_020174560.1:2177071-2247771 GCF_003031525.2 Neophocaena asiaeorientalis asiaeorientalis
AGGGGAAAGTGCCCATTTTTTAAAGGAGGAAGCTGATTCCTAATGCCTCAGGGGTAGAGTAGCCTTGAAATTCAGGTTGTGCTTGCTCCAAGTACATTCTCCTCCCACGAAGCCTGCGACATCCTGACACTCAATGGAGTGTGCTGACCCTGGCGTGCCCGCTGTCATGATGAGGCAGAGCTCTCTTGTGCCTCCCTCTCCAGAAATGAACATTTCACGAGCATGTACACATCCCAACTTTGCTGGAGCTGGGGTCACCATTTCCAAAAGAACAGTCTCTGCCTAAATGTACGAGGGCTCTAAGAAGTTCAAAGAGATTCCTACCGCACTTATAAGCACTTCTTCAGTTCTCACTCTGTCTAAAATAGAAATGCAATCTCAGAGATGCTTTCATCCGAGAGATCAATCTCCCCGGGCTCCACTCCACACTCACTGTGGAGACAGCATGGTCCTGAGGGTCTGTAGTATGTTGAAGATCCTAGGGTTGGGGCTAGGCTGGAGGTGATGAGAGTTTTAAATTGGCATCACCAAAAACAGGACAGTCATTGTGGTGAGGAGAAATCACAGTCGGACTTCCCTGGTGGTGCAGTGGTTAAGAATCCGCCTGCCAATGCAGGGGACACGGGTTCGAGCTCTGGTCCAGGAAACCTGCTTTGTAGGATTGTTATAAAGACTAAGCGAAGTCACTTTTGTCATGTGATCAGAACAGTACTTGGCACAATGTCATAATCATCATCATCATCCTAATCCATGTTGAAGATCCTAGGGTTGGGGCTAGGCTGGAGGTGATGAGAGTTTTAAATTGGCATCACCAAAAACAGGACAGTCATTGTGGTGAGGAGAAATCACAGTCGGACTTCCCTGGTGGTGCAGTGGTTAAGAATCCGCCTGCCAATGCAGGGGACACGGGTTCGAGCTCTGGTCCAGGAAGATCCCACATGCCGCAGAGTAAGTAAGCCCATGTGCCACAACTACTGAGCCTGTGCTCTAGAGCCCACATGCCAAAACTACTGAAGCCCGTGCGCCTAGAGCCACAACAAGAGAAGCCACCACAATGAGAAGCCTGTGCGCCCCAACGAAAAGTAGCCCCCACGCGCCACAACTAGAGAAAGCCTGAGCAGCAATGAAGACCAAATGCAGCCATAAATAAATAAATAAATTGGTTTTTTAAAAAAGAAAGAAAACGTATTCCCTCCCTCTTGGACCCCCATTCCACCCATCTAGGTCACCAGAAAGCACCGAGCTGAGCTCCCTGTGCTATAAAGCCCGTTCCCACCAGCTATCTGTTTTACATATGGCAGTGCACGTACGTCAATCCCAATCTCCCAACTCATCCTCCCTCACCCTCGTGTCCACACATCCGTTCTCTCCATCTGCGTCTCTATTCCTGCCCTGCAAATAGGTTTATCTGTACCATTTTTCTAGATACCACGAGTATGCATTAATATACGATATTAGTTTTTCTCTTTCTAACGTACTTCACTCTGTATGACAGACTCTAGGTCCATCCACGTCTCTAAAATGATCCAGTTTTGTTCCTTTTTATGACTGAGTAATATTCCATTGTATATATGTACCACATCTTTATCCATTCATCTGTTGATGGACATTTAGGTTGCTTTCATGTCCTGGCTGTTGTAAATAGTGCTGCAATGAACATTGGGGTGCATGTGTCTTTTTGAATAATGGTTTTCTCAGGGTATATGGCCAGTAGTGGGATTGCTGAGTCATATGGTAGTTCTATTTTTAGTTTTTTAAGGAACCTCCATACTGTTCTCCATAGTGGCTGTATCAATTTGCATTCCATCAACAGTGCCCGAGGCTTTCCTTTTCTCCACACCCTCTCCAGCATTTATTGTTCGTAGGTTTTTTGATGATCGCCCTTCTGACTGGTGTGAGGTGATACCTCATTGTAGTTTTGATTTGCATTTCTCTAATAATTGGTGATGTTGAGCATCTTTTCATGTGCCTCTTCGCCATCTGTGTGTCTTCTTTGGAAAAATGTCTAAATAAATTGGTTTTTTAAAAAAGAAAGAAATCACAGTCAAAGAAGGAACCAGAGATCAAGGTAAAGAAGCAGTAGAAGGTGCCCGTTCTGAAAAGCAAGGAAGTAAAATTGCAAGACAGGTCAATGCTGTAGCTGAGATAAATGGGCACTGGAGAGTGAAGTCTGAAGCAGGGTGGGGTGGGGAGCTCTAGGCAGTCTGGACCTACTGTTGTGACGTGGCCTGTCCAGCTGCATTGGTGCCTGGATGTTTGCTTGTTTGAGAGGGGCTCTGCAGGGCTCGAGTCAAATAGGAGTCCCCTGATTTATCAAAGGAATCTCTAGAGTTTGAGTCCAGTGAGATTTAATCTGATGTTGAAGATCCTGTTCAGTCTTCTAACAGTGAGGATACCTTAGGAGATGTCTGAGTCAGCGCAGCATATTAAAGTCATATCCATACTCAAGTATGCCAATGCGATAATTTGATGGGAGAAGCAAGGAGAAGAGAAATACTAAAGTCCTGTTGAGCAAACATTATCAGCATTTCTCTTCAGTTTATCAGCAACCTATCATTACACAAATGAGAATTTCATTACTCCCAAGGGAGAGACTTGATTTCTGAGGTACCTCTAGGACTATGAGGTCAATGGAGACAAATGATCTTTGGCTAAAATTCTGCATTCTTGTGGTATTACTTTGTTTCCAAACACGGAAGCAAAACACTGATCGGGAGTAACCAGGAAAGGAGACTCACCCACCCAGACTGAGTTATACCAATGTCTTTATTATTTGACAGAAGTAGATCATATTGGAGGGAGGTTAAGCTTTGTCTCATGCTGGGCTTAGTCCTGAACCGGGAAGGTGATCCTACTGCTCTTAGAACATGGCATCGGCCCTTTATTGGGCAACCTTGGATTTTTCCATTTTACCCATCAAAAGTAATAGTAATTCTTGAATCAGCCTCTTCAGTGTTTTCCCCTTGAAAGAATAAAAGGATAAAGAGCCTGGATTTGCAGGGCTGGGAGGTCCTTCATGAACAGGCAAAATGTGCCCAGTCATCACAGGGGAAACTTGTGAACCTGACAAAAACCTGTCTTCCAAATCCCTCGAATCCTTCCTCAGAACCAGCCCTACCCTTGTCTTTGTTCTAGATCAGTCATGTATCTGTATATGGTTTTGGTACTCTTTGGACTGGCTTCCTGGCTCCTTTATTTCTGTATTTGGCTTACTTTATGCACTTTCTTGAAAACTGTTTCTGCCTCTTCTCTAGCAACTCACTGGCAACCTTGGCAACTAACTTGAATGCTGCTCTCCCTCTCCGCTTCTGCCTCTTCCCCGCTGCTAGGGTTCTGGAGCCTAAATGGACTGGTAATGATAGATGTGCCTTCTCTTCCAACTTGGAGTGTTGACTACATTTGGCAACCTCCTGAAAGTGTTTCCTGAGATACCTCCCCCAGATTCCAGGGGGTATAGGCTCTGGCTCATCCACTAGCTGCATGCCAGGAACTTTGCAAACACTGTGCTAAATACATCATATTAAGTCTCCCAACAACCCTCAAGAGGTAATTATTGTTAATTCTATTTAATGGAGAACTTTTGGATTGTGTTCTAGCCATTGTGTTGTTATGATGTAGAGATTCTGTATTCTGTTATATTCCTCTAAAGAGTTTTGATATATTTTATAGCAGGCAGTAACTTGTTGAGACTGAAATTGCACAAGACTCTGTCTTGCCTGTGGTAAGTGGCAGCTAAAATCTCAGTTCAACTCTTTTTTCCTTTAGCTGGGTGGTTTGCAGTCTGCTTCATGCACTTATAGTTCAAGGGTCAGCTACAGATATGGGCAGAGTTAATGCACAGAATCTGGGGCTCCCCTACTCTGGCATTCTCCTTTCTAGGCTTCCCTCTTCACTTTCCAGAGTCTGTGGCCACCTTGGATTCTGTCTCCAATTCCTCAGACCAGAAAGATGGCAAGTGTTCTCTTATTCCTTCAGCTGGCCTGTGTCACACTGTGACTATGGCCTACCCTAGAGTTGCAACAAAATGGAGATCTCACCCTTTGTTGAGCTCTTCTTCCAAGTTTCAACTCCTTTCTAAAATCTGCCTGCTTTTGTTGTCTCTTCAGAGACTCTGGGTATATTTTGCCCTTTAAATATTTTGTCCTAAGTTTATAGCTATTGTTCATGGAGACTGGTCTGCTGGGCACTTACTCCATCACACTGAAAGTAGAACTCCAGAAAATATTCAAAAGATACTATCAATAACTACTACCTTTATCATTATTCTCATGACCAGTCTTCTCTTGCTGAGTCACAGAATCACAGATAGCTTGGGCAGGCATTGTGAAGCAGACAGAAAAAAGGAACCAAGATATATCTCTGGAATATAGCATTAGTACCCCCTCTACAAGGTTTGCAAAGCAGTGGTTCTTTCCAGAACTGCGTGGACGCATCACCCTTTCTGAGTCGCCATGTATATGTGGGGAGAAGGAGGCAGGGTCATTTTCTTGAGTAAAGCACAATTGATGAGGTGTTAATTCTTCTCCACCTACATCTCCCTCAGAGAGATAGCAAACAGCTCTCACCCTGGAGACAGGAGGCTTGCCAAAGTGCATCACATCTGCAGGACGTGACTGGACTGTGTTTTGGAGTGACTGAAGAGGCAGCAGCACCACATCCAAGTTCTTTGTGCCTCTTAGTGGGTCACAGAAGAGAGCCAGCTCTCCCTTACAACCCCCCCCAATGGAGCTTGAAGTTTATCTGTGGGACAGGAGCCACAAGGTATGTTTCCCACAAGGAGTATGACTGTGCTCCTGGCAAGGGCCGAAAAGGAGGTGGGACTGCTGTCAGGGAGGCCCTCCACGTCAGAGGACAGCAGAAATTGATATTCCTGACAACCAGACACTCCTTGGGTGCCTCCACAACCCAGAAACCACTCACCATCCACTGCACCAGTTTAAAAATATGAACACTTTATTTCTGCTTCCCCACTGTCCTGACCCCAACAGCACACATGGCAACGCAGCCATTATCACTAGTGTCAGGACCAAACCGGGATGACACTGGCAGCAGGAGACTGCAGAGACATGCTTACAAGCCAGATGATGGTCCAAGGGACTGTCATTCATGGAGGTTGACCTCTGCCCCAATTATTCCCCTAAGCTGTACATAGTCAAAAGAAGTCAAAAGGAATAGAATCAGAAAGAGGAGGAAGGGAGAGGTCCAAGTGAAAAATGCTGTGAGGATGAGAACGTAGACTAGACATTGTCTAAGATTTAATAAACAGGACAGAGTTAAAAACAGAAAAACAGAAATGACAACAAAAGAAGCTGCCTGCTTTAGGCAGATGGAGAGTTCAGGGCCTATAAAGGAACTTGCAGTTCTAAGGATAAAGTGGGCTTTGCATCTGAGCTTGACTTTACACCTCTTCCACACACAGAACCCCAAATCTAGGTGCTGTAAAGAAGATTGGCAGATTTAACATGGAAATTCAACCTCTGTGGATTGAGAGGCACCCTCCAAAGGTGAAGAGATGAGTGAGAGAGTAGTAGAATCTATTTACAATATATGCATTCAAAAATATATCAACAAAGATGACCCAGAGGAGGGAGACAATTAGGCAAGTCACAAATGCAGACACATGAATGGCCAAGAAACATTAAGTAAAAGGCTTCATTTCTCAAGGATTGATTGAAATGAAAATTAAAACAAGGAAATATCTTTTTTCACCTATTAGACTAACAAAAGTGTAACTGATTTTTAACATCCAGTGTTGATGTGAGATTGGTGGTGGTTGGGGGAGAAGACACTCATCTCATGATGCTGAGGTCCAAGTTAGAATCCTGCAGTCTTTTCAGGGGCAATTAATAGTACCTGTTAGAAGTGAAGTGTGCTTGCCCTTTGAAAAACATTCCACTTTCATGAACCTGTCTTATAGACAGTCTTCCAAGGGCATAAGGATAAACATACAAGGGTATTCACTGCTACATGACTTGTAATTGCAAAAAATTAGAGACAACCTAACTGCTCAACAGTAGGGAAACTGTTAAAGAAAGTATGGCAAATCCACTCCATTCCGTATCTAGGATTCAATATTCAAGAATACTATTCAGCTATTAAAGAGAATGAAGTACTTCTGTATGAATAACAGAGAAGCTTGTCCAAGACAATTGTTGAGTGGCAAAAGCAGGGAGTTGAATTTTCTATGTGTCAGAACTTTTCCCATTTCATCTTCTATAATTTTATGGCTCTATGATTGGTACTGTTGTCACCATCCCCCATCCCATTTTAACCAAGGAGGCAATCAAGGCCGAGAGAGACTAAGTAAATTTCCAAAGTTGGCTTCAGAATTCATGTTCTTAACTATTATATTTGTGTGTGTGTGTGTGTGTGTGTGTGTGTGTTTCACGTGTTCATAGAGGCATGGAAAGTGTGTGCGTTTGGGAAAGACAATAATACAGTGTATTTCTGTAGGGTGCCACCCAATTCTCTCTTGAAAGCAAACAAGGCTAACGCTCAAAGTGTTAGTTCGGTACTGGTGGCTCATAGCTCCCTTCCTCCCCAGGAACTGCCCTCTGATGAAGGGAGCTGCCTCCTCCAAGTTCACACCCCCTTCTGCAGGGGTTGAGGGATGGCTCACATCCAGTGTATGGTGGAAGGGGTGGCATACAAAGACCCCTTGCCTCCCTTTAGGACAATTCTGACAGTCCATCCCAGCTCCCAAGTTCCCCCTATGAATCAACTCCAGCCTTTTTGGAAACCACATCACAGTTCAACTTCTCCCTCTGCCCAGTCCTGTTTCTTTCACTCCTCTGTGACTCTGGTGACCAAGGGCACTTCTTAGTAACCACTATGCAGGCTAATCTCCACCTCAGAGTTTATTCCTCAGGGAGCTGGAAGGTGGAGAGTAGAGGGGAGAGGGGACAAAATGACTTCCATTTAATATATATTTCTATTTTGTGTGAATTTTGTCCAGTGAGCAAGCAATACGTATATTAATTTCCAAAAGGCCAATGTAAAGCATAAAAACATAAAATTAAAAAGCATTGCTGTAATTCTATAGCCAAGAAAATTGGGACCCTAGAATCTGACTGGAGATTTGTGTTCAGGAAATAAAATAGCATGCCTTTCATTAATTTTTCAGGGTTCTCATCTGAAAAATATAATGCCTTTCCACTGTGCCCGGATTTTCTCTCCTGATGCAACCAAAAAAAAAAAAATTTCCTCTTGCTCTTCCAAATTTTGTCTGGAAGTTTTGATATTTTTGAGTCTCCATGAGCTCTGCTGTCAGAGGGTGAAGGAAGCCTGCTGATCTCTCAAATCCCTGCCACAGAGAATAGGATGCACTGAACCTTGTCAGAGTTCCACATTTATTGTATAAAAGCAAAACAAAAGAGCTATGCATTTAGGTCATCGAGAGAGAGAGAGAGAGAGAGAGAGAAAGATTTGCTGATCCAACAGAGATTGATGTACTGGTTAGAACAGCAGCCTAGGGGCTTCCCTGATGGCGCCGTGGTTAAGAATCTGCCTGCCAATGCAGGGGACACGGCTTCGAGCCCTGGTCTGGGAAGATCCCACATGCCGCGGAGCAACTAAGCCCGTGTGCCACAACTACTGAACCTGCGCTCTAGAGCCCTCGAGCCACAACTATTGAAGCCCACATGCCTAGAGCCTGTGCTCCACAAAAGAAGCCACCTAATGAGAAGCCCGCACACCACAATAAAGAGTAGCCCCCAATCCCTGCAACTAGAGAAAGCCCGCAAGGAGCAACAAAAACCCAATGAAGCCAAAAATAAAATAAATTAATTAAAAAACAAAAAAAGAACAGCAGCCCCGTAATTTTCAGGTCTCCGTTTTACTTGTAAAATCAGTGCCCAGTTTGTCCGTTCATTCTCTGTGTATTCATTCATTCATTTCATCAAAAGTTTATTAAATGTTTACTACATGCTACCCCTTATTCTCTTGGGAGGTGTACTGGCTTAATCATGGTCCGATGAAACAGCATAGTGACTTACTGATTGGTGAATTATTCTCCGGATTGTAGAAGGTACTGTTCATGAACTTGGTTCAGAGGAGGACAGCCTGCCGTTGTACCTCTCACAGAGAGCTCTCTAGGGTTTAGATGAATTCGAGAGGATGTGAATCATTCTAGTCTATAGAAAAAGCTACTGGAGGAATTTCTTTCCTGGGTGATTGCTGAGATTCCATATTATACCATGGGAAACAGAAGTAGGAGATTTCCTGTCAATTTTAGATATCAGTGACATTGTGGTGACTGCTAATGATGGAGGAGCACTTGACCCCTGAAGAATATTAGGGTGAGTCATGAGATTATGAGCTGGTGATCACACATGCAAATGGGAATTGCAGGAAAGCAAAGTAGTCACTTAGGGAAAAAAGAAATGAATAAGTAAATGAATGAAACTCAACTGTGCCTAGAAAAACGCTTCTGTAGGGGCTCAATAAACGTCACTAAAAGAAAATGGAGAAACTCAAGCACATGTACTGGGTAACTTTCTACCTCTCCGTCTTTCCTCCAACATACTTTTGAACACCTACTCTGTGTCAGATGTTAGACCAGGCACTGAAGGCTTTGCACAGGTTAAGTCAAACCAATCTTTGCAATTCCAAGCAGAACCATGGTCCACACTCCCTCCTACTCTTCTGTGTAACCAGACCTTTTAAAAGGTGCTTCTGTGTCCAGCGGGTGGGAACTGGGTGAAACAATAAGAGCTCGAAGTCATTTCACATGTCGTTTTTTAACTTAAACATAACTGCTTCTTGAAAATATTCTTTTGATAGAGGATTGCTCTCGGAACAACAGAAGCATTATGTCAGTGCTGTGATGATTGACTATTTTTAGATTCCCAGTTTAAGCAGAGTATGAAAGTGGAGCTGTCCAGGAGTGAGAAGAACAGGCAGCCAGGGAGCAGGGACCGCTGGCATTATGGACACTAAGAGCAGCGGGCTGCTAGAGGAAAACCCAGGCTGACATTCAAGATCAACTGCATTGGAGACTAGATTGGACCTTAGCTAGTGGAAATCACTTTGGAAAGTTCACACATGGTTAGATCTGAGCATCACTTGCTTATTCTTTTTTTTTTTTTTAACATCTTTATTGGAGTATAATTGCTTTACGATGGTGTGTTAGCTTCTGCTGTATAACAAAGTGAATGAGCTATACATATACATATCTCCCCAAGTCTCCTCCCTCTTGTGTCTCCCTCCCACCCTCCCTATCCCACCCCTCTAGGTGGTCACAAAGCACTGAGCTTATCCCCCTGTGCTATGCGGCTGCTTCCCACTAGCTATCTATTTTACATTTGGTAGTGTATATATGTCCATGCCACTCTCACTTCGTCCCAGCTTACCCTTCCCCCTCTCCGTGTCCTCAAGTCCATTCTCTACGTCTACGTCTTTATTCCTGTCCTGCCCCTAGGTTCTTCAGAACCGAGACCGTCATACAGAGTGAAGTAAGTCAGAAAGAGAAAAACAAATACTGTAGGCTAACACTTGCCTATTCTTGAGTAGTCCTCCAATAGCAGTGGAAATGGCATATTTAGGTGAAACCTTGCTGATTTGACACCAGTTGACAAAAAGATGATTCAAATTCAAATGTCCCCATGGAGGAGAGAAGCAGCCAGGTGACACCAATGGCAAACTGGAGAGCCTGCGCTCCAAGGAAGGGATCATCAAATACTAAATTCAAGCCTATTATAACCTTGTGGGAATTCAGGCCCTGAAGTGTCATAACTTGCAAAGTTTCAAGAGAAGCAGGAAATCTTGAACTTTATTGAAATTTCTCAATATTTTTTTTTGAAATAGGCACTATCCAGAGACATATACTGGTTAGGCTCCACCAATGGGGGGCACCAGCTGGTAAATTGTCCTCATAGTCAATGATGTAAAGGAAAACAGAGAAGATGAATATAATGTGCAGCAGGTGTTGTCATGGCAACCAGATAGGGGTCCAGGTGATGCTGAGGCAGTGTAACTTCCTTCCTTCTTTGCTTTTTTCTGCTTTTTGCTTGGCATTTACAGCAAAACCAAGAGAGGTATTGTGAGAAAAAAGATCTTCTCTTACTTGTAAAAACTTGTTTGGTTTCTCTTTCACACTGCTCTCCTGGCTTTTCAGCAACTCTGAGAGGTCATGAGAGACCCTCCTTGTTCCAAGGTGACTTTGCTTCCCAACTTAGGGGTGAGCTGTGTATCCAACCATATCAAGCAGTGCTCCAGAACTTTTTCCACTGGGCAAGGGCCTGGCTCTTCCTGACCTGTTATCAGTGTGCATTTGGGGAATTTGTAGGCAAAGGTGGAGAAATAAAACATGATCCTGTCACCAACCTTCTTTAGTTCTCATAAAATATACCACCTGTTATCCTTTGTCTTCTCCTTTTATTTTCTGGATCTTCATTTTACTTTCAGAGGCTTCTTTTCCAGGTCTGGTGACAGAAAGCCTTCAAGGTTGTAAGATGAAATGGAAATAGCTTGACCTGGGAGTCTGGAAGCCTAGGCCAGTTCTGATACAAGCTAACTGAATGGCTTTGGACAAGCCTCTCTGAACTTATTACACCTACAAGAGAGTTATCCTCTCTTGTAATGCAGCAACAATGAGGCAAGAGATCACCATGTTTTCAGGAACCTCAGACTGAGGGACAGAAGTTCTGGGCCTAGTTCAAGCTCTGACATGACCTACATGTGCGATTTTAGCTAGACCACTGCTCCACATCTCAGTTTCCTAATTGGCAAGATAAAGGTGTTGATTTGTTCATCCATTCAACAAATGTTTGTTGAGCTCCTAACAAATGCCAGGCTGTTTAGGGCTTAGACCAATATTTCACGGTCAGCTATTTCACAGTTATATCTTAGCCTTCATTGGTGTAGTAGTTTGAATGTTGACCTGTTGAACAACAGGCTTCAACTCCTGTAACCTCACAAGGCTAATAATATCTTTAGCAGCTCTGCTTAATCTGCCTGGAGGAGGGAAAAGGAGGCAGATGACTGATGGTGGGGTCACTGCTGGCAGCTCCTAGCACAGCTTACAGAGAGTGGCCACCACCGTGGCTGTGGCTCTCTTTAGAATGGAGGGTGCTTAGCATAATTTGGCTTCATCTTTGGACCCTCACCACCAGCCTGAGGAGAAAAAATAGTCCGCTTGACATCTAGAGAAGTTTGTATTTGTATATGTATATATGGACGGGGGAGATGAAAGGAAAAGAGGTTTCTGTTTTTGAGAAAAATAGGGCAATACTCTTCACTCTACTGGAACTCATTTGTATCAATTCAGCAGTATATTGTGAACACCCTTCCATCTTTGCGCATATAGATCTATATGCACCTTTTGATGTCTGCTTAATACTCCATCATATGGCATCCCCTGATATGTTTATCCATCCCCCGAGTAATGGACACTTAGATTGCCTGTCAATTTTCACTGCCATCAATAATGCTGCAAGAAATAGATTTGTACACATATCCTTGCACTTGATTATAATTATTTCCCTGGAAGAAATTTCTAAACGTATAATTGTATATCAGGGCATGCACCCTTTCTTATTTTGATAGTTCAAAAGTGGGCATGTTAATTAACATTCCCATTAACAATGAATTAAAGAGTTTTTTTTTTCTTTCACCAGTAGTGAATAGTATAAATCATTTTAAACTTTGCTAGAAAGAGCAGGGAAAGTGGTGTCATCTTTTTTCTTGCCCCTAATATAATTCAATTCAATTCCATAGATGTATTTTGAGTAGCTGCCAGGTATATGACACAATGATGGGAAGAAGACCCATGTCTGCCTGTATCCCCAGGAAGATGAAGACACTGAAGAGAGGCTCTAGGGTGTAAGGGCAGCACTGTCATTGGGAGCAGAGACTGGGATCCCAGCTGTGGCTTTGCTATTAACCATCCAGGGCACCTCCAGCAGCACCTCCCTGAGTTTCTGTTTCTTCACCCACTATGTGTATGATAATACAGTTGTGCTTGGCACCTACTGGCTGCTACATGTCATCCGCTACCACTACTGCAAGAGAGACTTTGCTAAGTACACACAAAATAAAATGGAAAAATCAGAATGAAAGGTTTCACTCTGGTTGTTGAAGGGAGAGGCTATCTGGGAAAGACTCATGGATTTGAGTTGAACTTGCTTCTTGGTAAGATGGGGCTGCCAGGGAGGGCCGTTGTGGGAAAAGGTGTGAGGAAGAGAATGCTGGGCATACTGGGAGTGGGAGGGGGTACAGGAGGCAATTTGGAGTCACTGTAGCTGAGAATGCAGCGGAGTGAAGTGGGAACACAGTGTAGGGTGTGGCCAGAATGTGGAGGGCTGGATACCAGGTGAGGGTAAGTAGTTTAGTTTCCAACCTATTTGCAGTAGAGAGAAACTGAACATTTTGGAGGAGGAGAAAAACACAGGTAGAGAGCAGTGTTTCACCTGAAAGGTAAACTTCATAAGGATTTCTAACATGCCATATTCAATTTGTTTATGTACTAACTCCTCCTAATAAAACAGCAAGCTAAAACCACAATAAAATAGTAATGTCTCTTTTCTAATCTACAGAAAAAATTTTAGATGTAGAACTGTCCCTGTGCCTACGTTTTTTCTTATCCTTTTGTTTTTCTTTCTTTCTTAAGTCTTGGTACCCACAGACACTGTCTATCCTAGACTCTAAGGTAAAATCATGTCTGGCTTACCATAAAAATGTTTTATAGTGTTCACTTTATGTTAACACACTTACCAATACGTCATGGTATTTACAACAAGCGTGAGGAATTCTAGGCCTCCATCCCTGGGACACACTGGAGAACCATTGTTATACACTATGAGCATCTTCAGAACAGAGGCTGCATTATTCATTCCTGTCTCCCTGAAAGCTTGTTCAGAGTTAGGATACAGTAGCACCTCAAAAAAATGTCTATTGAAGTAAATGAAATATTCACCTCTGTAGATAATGGTAGCACCCAAAAGTGGAGACATGATTAAAGTCCTATACCAACCCAGCCAAGAAGTCGGCAAATGGTTCAACACAAATGACAGACACAAAATAAAAGTGTTAATCAAAATTGCAAAACAAAATGGAGCTGTCAGTATGATACAGCAAATTCACTGAGTTTAAACTGTGCAATTGATATTTCAGCATATATTTTTAAAAATATGGTTTACCTATCAATTAAAATTTATTTTTCAAACATCTCATTTTTCTTCCAAACAAATGAAGTGTATGCATGCATACACACACACACACACACACACACACAGTCTATTCATTTCTCACTAACTCAACACAAATTACCTTTAATGCTGAATATTCTTTTTACCCCAACATTAGACACAGGAATGGAGACAGACTGTCGAACTAATTTTAACAAATCTGGAGCAGCAGATTCTTTGTTGAAAAAATATTTCCACTTATCAAGAGATGTCATTCCCTGAAGGGAAGTGAACACTGTGTTCAAAGCACTGACTTCTTTATAAATCAAATTGGGGGCAAGCTCATTTTTCCATGTTGATAGCATCCAGATATGAATGACTTCAACCAAATAGGAAGATGCTTAGGATTGGCCTAACTCAAAGTAGCTAGAGAATGCTGTGGTTAATTTCCAAATTAAAGCCACTTCTTTCAAAATATTGTGACTCCAACCTGGGCTTCAGAGATTAATGTATTAACCACTTTAATTGGGAAATAGTCCTGCAATGTGTATGTAACTTTCATGTGGGCACATGGAGAGGTGCCCCCCACCCCACTTAGATAATTTCTGGAGCTAAAATTAAAATGTATCATCGATGGTAACCAACCTTATTTGATGACATTTCCAAATAGTACTTACCTTGAAGGTTTGCAGCAAGATACATAAAAGAAAACAAAATAAAACATTATCATAAAGCAGATTTTATTCAGTACAAAAGAAAAAGAATGCAGCCTTTCTGTACAAGGGCCCGGACCTGGCTGGGAGGAAGGGTTGGTGCAAGTTGGACTTTGTCTGCACTATCTCTCTGTCCTACCCAGAGGAACCGGCAAGGGCCTTGCTCTTCCCTTTCTTTTACCTTGTTGGCCTCACAGCCTAGGCACAGAAAGCAAGGTAGACTGTTGGTTTTCTAAGCTGTGTAACAAAGCACCATCAATTCAGTGGCTTAAAACAACATCCATTTATCAGCTCACAGTCTGTAGGTCAGAGCTGGTGGGCTCGACTAGGTGCTCCATGTAGGGTCTCAAGGCCAAGGTCAAGGTTTGTTGGCTGGCTAGCGTCTTGTCCCGAGTGTCTGCAGAGGAATCTGCTCCAGGCTTATTCAGGTTATTAGTAGAATTCGGTTGCATGTGATTGTAGGACTGAAGACCCTGTTTCCTTGCTGGCTGTTGCCCAGGAGTTGTTCTCAACTCTGAGGCCACTGTCTTCTGGCACTTGTGTGTGGTCCTCTCCATCTTAAAAGCCAACAAAAGTTCTTCAAATCTTATGCTTTGAATGGTTCTGCCTCCTGCCAGAGAAAACTCTCCACTTTTAAAGGACTTATGTGATAAATTAGGTCTACCTGGATAACATTTCTTTGGATGAACTCAAAGCCAATCAATTAATAACCTTAATCACGCCTGCAAAATCCCTCTGCCCTGTAATGTAACATAATCACAGGCATGAAGACTCATCGTATAAACAGTCCCAGGAGACAGGGCAGGGAATCTCAAGGAGCAGTGAGATCCTAGGATTCTGCCTACCATGGGAAGAGTCCTGACTACCAGTGGCCTGGTAGTAAGTCGTTTGCTTTTCTTACTTCGTTTCCACCGCTAACAATTTGACAGCTTAGTGGCTAAGGCCTTGGGTTGTGGTGTCAATCTACCTGGGGCTTAAAACCCAGCTCCTCAACTGTGGTTGTGACCTTGGGCAGTTTAAAGTCCCTTCTGCTAGAATGTTTGTTTTGAACATGCAAATTGTTCCAAAGACATTGCTATATTAGGGAACAATTCAAGCATAACACAGATTTGCTCACACATAATTTCCTCAAGAAATACTAGGTGAATACGGGAAACTGCACCCAGGAATAAAAACTGCCGTGTGGAAATACTCATAACACGCACATTTCAAACAATGGCCTCCGTCCACTGCCTGTGTTATGAGCCATACCTGTCCAGGAAGGATTATAACTTTCCTTCTGATTTCAGATAACCCTCCTCCACCGCTTCAAGAGCAGCAACCCTTCCAAGGCCACTTCCACAAGTAAACATTAAATTTTTCCAAGGTGAAGTGCCGTATTTATGCAATACTTAAGGTATTTCTTAACCATCTCACATGCTTTAAACTATGCTACTGTTTTTATTAGTTTCCTACCTTCACTGAATGTGAGACTGATAGTTTTTTAGTGTTGTTCCCTGTATGGGTTGGCTTGTGTCCCCTGTCCTAACCCCCAGTGCTTAGAATGTGATCTGATTTGGAAATATGATCTGTTGGAGGTAATCAAGTTAAAATGAGATCATTATGATGGGCCCTAATCCAATAAGACTGGTGTCCTTATTAAAAGGGAAAATTTGGACACAGAGACAGACATGCACAGAGGGAAGACTGTGATGACACATGGGGAGAAATCCATGCAAACGTGAAGGCAGAGGTCAGGGTGAGGCATCAACAAGCCAAGAAATGCCAAAGATTGCCAGCAAACAATGAGAAGCTAGGAAAGAGGCTTGGGACAGAGTCCACCTGACAGCCCTCAAAAGAAACCAACCCTGCTCACACCTTGACTTCAGACTTCTAGCCTCCAGAACTGTAGCACCTGGTTTCTGGTACTTTGTTATGGCAGCCCTAGGCAACTGATATTGATACATACCCCAATCCATATTTTCTTATAAGCCATGGTTTTTATTGCATTATTTTGCATAGCAAACTTGTAAAATCTTTAGCATAGTAATAATTTTTAGGAATGCATATGTTGCACTATAGCAGAAATGACTATACTTCAATGCCATTTCAGTTTTCTTTCTTACTAAATGGGCCTTCATGTGATTATCGTGAGGACTAAATGAGATAGTTACCTATAAAGTGTTAAGAATGAAATAAGCACCAAGAATGCAAGCTGTCATTGCTACCATCATTAGACTTTCTAGTTCAAAACTGAATTTGGGGCAACTCTAAACAACAGCAGTGAGGGTTAAATGGTGCTCCAAGCTCCAAATACACAGCCTAAAATCTCCATACGATGGCATGCTCTATTACAGACTTATGGAAATGGCCGCTTAGAGAGATCCAGGGACTGTGCAAACAAGAGAACTCAGATGCTAAATATAGGGGTCTCCTCAACACTTAGCCAATGTGGATATTGATAAGGAATGTTGCTAATTTGGAGAAATAGGCCTTTTAAGAGTAGCATCACTATTTTCAACCTCTCTGATAAACCAGCATCAGTACAAGTCCAGGGGAAACCTTCCCAGCTGGTTCCTGAACTCCTTACTTGTTAATTTTTTTAAGATTTATTTATTAGTTATTTATTTTTAGCTGCATCGGGTCTTAGTTGTGGCATGTGGAATCTTCTTTGAGGCATGCGGGATCTTTTGCTGCAGCACGTGGGCTCTTCATTGTGGCATACGGGCTTCTCTCTAGCTGTGGCATGCAGGCTCCTGGGCATGTGGACTCTGTAGTTGTGGCGCGCGGGCTTAGTTGCCCCGCAGCATGTGGGATCTTAGTTCCCTCAGGGACTGAACCCGAGTCCCCTGTATTGTAAGGGGGATTCTTTACCACTGGACCACCAGGGAAGTCCCTGAACTCCTTATTTTGGACAGGTGTTCTAGAGAGCCAGCAAAGCCAGAGAGAAAGAAGCCAGGCTTTGCATTTCAGAGAAGGACCTACGCCTTGAATGGGAAGGATGCTGAGTCCATACGAGAGCCAGGAAGCATTGGGATGGTCAGGCCTCTGAGATGAGCCACAGGCATGGGCATGGAGGGGCTCAGCAAACTGTCTGACTTAGGTAAGTCACTAGATGTCCAGAGAAATAGGACATCCTGGGACCAGAGTTTCCCAGCCGGGGCCCAGGATTTCAGCCTGATGTAACTGAAAGAACATGGGCTCTTTGGAATCAGAAAGGCCTGGTACAAATCCCAACCCTGCTGTTTATTAGCTATATGAACTTAGAGAGTTTACCTTATTTCCCCAGGCCTCAGTTTCTTTGTCTGTAAAGTATCCATAATATCAGTTAATGTCTGAGGTTGTAGTTAGCACTAAATTAAAGAAAATTAATGAAAGAGCCTGTCCAGGCTAAGTGCCCAATAAAAGATAGGTCCACATTCGTCCCTTCTCCACAGCTACTTTGAACTACCTTTCTACTGGGCATAGCTCTTCCCACGCCAGCTGGAAAGTAGGTTGCGGTCATCTAATAGGAGAGGGATGCAAGGCTCTGACTGATAGCTGGGACTTTACTGTCCCATGTTCTTTTTTTTTTTTTTTTTTTTTGGGATTTGTTTTTGTTTTGCGGTACGCGGGCCTCTCACTGTTGCGGCCTCTCCAGTTGCGGAGCACAGGCTCCGGACGCGCAGGCTCAGCGGCCATGGCTCACGGGCCCAGCCACTCCGCGGCATGTGGGATCTTCCCGGACCGGGGCATGAACCTGTGTCCCCTGCATCGGCAGGCGGACTCTCAACCACTGCGCCACCAGGGAAGCCCAGTCCCATGTTCTTGATGGTTAGTTAAGATCCTCTTATGCACAACTCATCTCTCAGAATCTTCTCCTTTCCCATGCTCACCCTAAATGGTCCTGAGACTGAAATTTGAATTCAAATCTGCTTGATAGTCCCAAAGTACTTTGAACAGTAGGGCTGCTTTTATCAGAAGGAACCCTAACCAAAGTGGTATCAGACCTTTACTGAAGGTTTGGGATAATGGAAGGGGACTGTAGAAATAGTATAGGAAAACAAAATCCAAGATGAAATACCCCTGCCATGAAAACCATGGCCCTTTACCTGCCACCAAGAGTTTCTTGCTAGTCACACTCCCACCCCCGCCCTGCCTTACGTCCCAGCCTGTCGTCCTGTCACTGCGTCTCTCTATCAATCACCCTCCTCCCCTCCCCCTCCCCTGCCACCTGCTTGTAAACTCCCAAATGCCTGTTTCTTTCTTACTAGAGAGTTTTAGTGTGTCATATCCCATGCCCACCAAAATCTCATTCTAGGCATATCTGTGCATCTTTAAAAATCCATCAGTTGTTGGAACACAAGTCAGATCATATCATTCTTGAGCTCAGAATCTTCCAGTGATTTCTCATCGCAGTGTAAAAGCAAAAGTTCTCTGCAGCCCTACATGATCTTCACCACTGCACACCTCTGGGCTTCGTGTCACACCTTCTAACCCGCACTCTCTGTAAGCCAGCCACGCTGGCTTTCTTGCCCTTCTTTTCACAGGACAGGTGTGCTCCAGGCTCAGAGTTCTCTGCTGTTCTCTCTGCCTGAAACACTGTTACCCCAGATTTCCTATTTCTTCCTCATATTATTTAGATTTCTGTAGTGTGTTAAGTGAGGCCCACCCCCCCAAAGTTATATCCATGATCTAATCCCCTGAATCTGAGAATGTTACCTTATATGGGAAAAGATGTGTTTTGGTTAAGGATCTTGAAAAGAAGAGTTTATCCTGGGTTACCTGAGTGAGCCCTAAATGCATCATAAGTATCCTTATAAGAGGGGGGCAAAGGGAAAGTAGATGCACATAAAAGAGGAGGTGATATTGCCACGAGACTGGTGACAGTAACCAGAAGCTGCAAAAGAACAGATTCTTGTCTAGAGTTTTGAGAGGGAGGATGGCCCTATCAACAATTTTATTTTAGATTTTGGGATTTCAGACCTGTGAGAAAGAGAATAAATTTCTATTGTTTGAAGACAGCCAGTTTGTGGTAACTTGTTATAGCAGCCCTAGGAAACTAGTACAGTCTTTTCTCAGATTTCACATACTCAGAGAAGTCCTACAACCACCCCATGTAAAATAGCCCCCTCTACCTGGGTGTGGGTGCACGTGCTCACACACCACTTTAACCCCATTACAGCCACAGTTTTACTGTTCTTCATAGCATTTTTGTTCATAGCATGTATCACTTTTTGATGTATAATATACTTTCCAGTTTATTTATTATCATCTCCTACTCTACAATGTAAGCTCCATAAGGACAGGGACTTTATTAACCGATGTGTCTTCAGAGCCTAGAAAAGTACCTGGCTCAAAGTGAAATCATAACAAATATGGATTGAATAAGTGAATGGAGGACTTCACCTTTAATTGCATAAAGAACCAGCAAAAGCTCTGAAATTAGAATTTATATTTTAACACCTAAGAGCAAACATTACCCCCACCTCTATAATCAGAAAAGTCATAATAAATACATCTATTCTACTGCTGTCCAGAGCAAATCTTTAGAGATCAGAAGGGCATGTGTTTGTATGTGTGTTGGGAGGTGGATGGGAGGAAGAGAAGAACAAAGTGTTTTTCCAGCAACACCTTAATTAAACAGTGCCAAGATCACATGCCCTGGGCTTAGGAGGAGAGAGAGCTGCTGCTTTCAGCCTGTCCACACCTGCCAGGCTGTTCTTTGCCACTTTGCAATTTGCCCAGCAGGTTTGGAAAAGGAACAGTAATGGATGGATAGTCTTACCTTGTCACAACTCAAAAGTGACATGCTATTTTTCTGTGCACCAATTTTCTAACCCAGGAGCCTCTATGAGCAGTGGATTAAGTGGGGAGAAAGCAATTTCTGTTTAAATGCTGGGCCTTGTTAGTCAAACAGGGCACAACAGAGACTTTTACTTAAAGCACATGGGAAGGGAGTGATGGATCAGATCACAAGTTACTTAAGTGCTTAATTTCCTGGCTTTATTCCTTCACCAATGTTTCCTTTAGCACATTTTGAAAATCAGATGAATAGTGATTTTAGTTTGGGAAGAGTTGGTAATATTTGGAATTCCAAGCTTCCTGTCTTTCCCTTCTTCTCAATTCACTAGTCTGGGTCATAGTGCTTCCATGACACTTCTGGGGGTGTTCCACAAGTGTAGATTAAGTGCCTACAGGTGTTATGCCACCTAGTGTTTCACTCTGGGGATACAAAGGTTGATTAAACCCAGTTTCCATTTGCCAGAAGGCTCTTGTTCTCCTGGAGAAGTCAGAAATTTAGACAAATCACTACAACAGTGTAATCAGTCCATAGGAGGCCACATTGGAATTGAGTCTTAAGGAATGAGTAGAAATTCGCCCTACAGAATATAAGGGAAAGTAGGATTTCCCTGGTGGTACAGTGGTTAGGAGTCCACCTGCCAACGCAGGGGACATGGGTTCAATCCCTGGTCTGGGAAGATCTCACATGCCACGGAGCAACTAAGCCTGTGAGCCACAACTACTGAGCCTGCGCTCTAGAGCCCATGAGCCACAAATACTGAAGCCCGCACACCTAGAGCCTGTGCTCTGCAACAAGAGAAGCCACCACAGTGAGAAGCCCCGCGCACCACAATGAAGAGTAGCCCCCACTTGCCGCAACTAGAGAAAGCCCGTGTGTAGCAAGAAAGACCCAATGCAGCCAAAAATAAATAAATTAAATAAACAAAAAACATTTTTTTAAAAGAATATAAGGAGAAGGAGGTTCCTGGTAGAGGGTCAACAAAACTGAGGAAAGCCTTTACTCCATTTGAGAAACTGCCTATAGTTCTGCATGGCTGGAGTGAAGTGTGATGAGAAAGGGTGGGGGTGGTGCTTGAGGGACAAAAAAGGACCAGGTTATGAGGGATTCCGCCACGCTAAGAGATTTGGACTCTACCTTGAGGGTGATGTCACAGAAGGGTATTACGTGGAGAATGACTTGATCATTTCACCTTTCTCAGGGTGTAAGGAAGACAGACGAGGGAGACAAGAGCAGAGGGGTTGAGACTGGTTTAGTGGCTATAGCAATATTTCAGAAAGAGCTGAAACTCTAACAAAGAAAATGGTGATAAACACAGAGAAGATGGGATGATCCAAAGGACATTAAGGAAGTTATAATAGGACTTGGAGACCAAGCAGATATGGAAAATGAGATTATGGAAGGAGTGTACGATGGGTCCTGGGATTCCAAGTTTAGGTGCCAGTCACCTTTTCTGGTGATCATTACAGTTGATGAAATAGGAGAAGTCTCTCAGAGCCAGTCAGTAAGCATCACCTAGGGAGCCACACTATGTTTGGAGACAGTATTGCCTCTCAAGTTGTGGAACACCATTGCGTTACATAAGCAAACTATAGCACAGAGAGGACATTAGTGCAGTAATCAAAGTTACTCTGGCGTACATCTAACGAACCACACGATAATTATATTTTGGCATGTTAATTAAGCAGTAACAGTAAACAGTGGCTATAACGATAGTCCTTGATATTCTATTTCTAAAGCTAATACCAGTATCTTTGCCATTACCTAGAGAGAGTGGAAGTCCTGGGAGGCAGTAGGGTCACCAAGAATTAGTAGTCTTATAATATCACTTCCTTCCACCAAGCCCAGATTTCCAGCTGAAGCCATTGCCTCAGTCTCATTCTCAGTTCATCCCGTTTCCCAAAACTTAGGGTTTGGCCAACCTGTCAAGTGGGACTCTCCGACCAGCTGTGGTTTAAATTCTATCTGGGTCTTCTTGGATTAAGAACACAGACTCTTGAGAAAGGGCTCTTTACCACTGTCTTCTCATCAGAACTCCTCCCTCCCCACTTCATCATATAGAAAAGGAATCACTGTCACAAATGAATGCTTCCCTTCTCTTCTCCCAGAGCAAGACCAAATGCCCCAAAACTTACATCCTCATCAACTTACACTTTAATCACTTAGATATTCATTTTTCTCCAAACCATGATTATGGGGATTCCTAGTGTTACCAGAGTCAGGAACCTCTCAGCAATTCACAATCTAATGAAATCTTTCTAACCTGGTGTTATATGATGGTGATACTCAAAGTGTGGTCCATGGACCCATGTGAGTCCTCAAGAGTAAGTACTTAGAAAATTAGAGCAAATTGTCATTGCCACAACTTCCAGCATGTTCAGTAGATATTTCTCATGGAATAGGACACAGACCAGTTTGGATAGAGTCACATTTGTGTGGTGAATTGTATATTTCCTGAGATGAGGGAGCAGGTATTGGTCAGTGGAGGATTGGGATGCAAAAATAAAACTGGCCGTTGACCAAAAATAGTTTAAAAAGTAGTGGTTGATTGGCTATTTGCATCAAAACGCCTGGAACACCAATGAAAAATGCAGATTCTGCATCCAGCCTGAGACTTAATGAGTCAGAATCTCTGGAGGTGGGGCTGTAAGTTCTACATTTTAAACAAGGAACTTAGTTGCTCCTTCATACTAAAGTTTGAGAAGTACCACAAACATTTACCAGTTGGTTTTGTTGATTAGAATATAGTTTTGAAAGACTCTATTCCCATGTCAGCCAGTTATTGTCCTCCTTAAGGGCACAGACTGCATTCATTACCAAGGAGTGCCTCTGGGAGTCCATCTCCAACACTTGAAAAATGCACCAATATTCTAGTGAAGTCATATCATAGTTATGTACAAAAAAAGAACTCACAGGGCTTCCCTGGTGGCGCAGTGGTTGAGAGTCTGCCTGCCACTGCAGGGGACACGGGTTCGTGCCCCAGTTCGGGAAAATCCCACATGCCTTGGAGTGGCTAGGCCCGTGAGCCATGGCCACTGAGCCTGTGCGTCCGGAGCCTGTGCTCCGCAGCGGGAGAGGCCACAAGAGTGAGAGGCTCGCGTACCGCAAAAAAATAAAAATAAAAAGAACCATTGAAGAGAGTGTGTATATATTAACACATAGTAATGTGTGTGCTCCCCCTCCCACCACCAGCTCTGGAGATCCTACTTCTTTCAACATCTTTCTCTGGAACATAAACGAAGAGGGAAAACACTGAAAAGGTATAAGAAACGGGACATCTGGGGCCATGTAGTAAAGGGGCAAACGATGAGTTATACATTCAGTTATACATGAGCACATCACTAGACCACAACATAGGACTTAATGTTCAAGACATCATTCATCATAAATAGACAAATTATGTCCAATACCTTCTGCTTATATTTAATAAATTAAATTTTAGAACAATGTGACATAAATGGGTAAATTGTTTAATCTTTTGAATTTGTAAGTTTTATTCATCAGGGGAGTTCATGAATATGGAACCTCTTATTCCCTGATGGAGTCATATAAAGGGGTGGGTCTCCAACACAGACAAGCATTAGAATCCCCTGGGGAGCTTCTGAAAAATGCAGATGCTTGAGCTCATCCTGGCCATCCTCAGGCACCTGGAAAGTAAGGTCCAGGGAATCTGTATTTTCAAGTTCCCCACATGATTTGGGCATGGAGGAGGAATTTGGGAATCTCCGTTTTAACAACACTATTGCTATAATATTATAACCTGAACATGGATGTCCTAAGGAGAAAATTGGGTCTAGACGCAGGTAAATTAAGGCTCTGGAAAAAGTGCACACTTGAAAATTAAATATTGCATAAATGGTGCACAGCAAAATATGTAAGTGAGCATACTACTGGTATTTGGTAGTTAACTATGTGAGCCCTTTAATAGGGCTGCTATGTTGATGACCCTGGCGACTGTGCTTACTGAGATATCTGTGAAATAGCAAATATGCTGATTTTAATAATTTTTGTAAAGTCAGCCGGCACTGAAG
The DNA here is from genome assembly GCF_003031525.2 of Neophocaena asiaeorientalis asiaeorientalis. Classification (NCBI taxonomy): domain Eukaryota; kingdom Metazoa; phylum Chordata; class Mammalia; order Artiodactyla; family Phocoenidae; genus Neophocaena; species Neophocaena asiaeorientalis. Next base: position 2,200,701 of record NW_020174560.1, read on the forward strand.
GGGAGAGCAAGGCAATTCAGGTCATGAGCAACTGGAACAAGAATCTTGCCTCTTGCTGTGCCGCATACCCCAGCGTGGAGTTGCCCAACCCAAAGTCCTGCAGGCTGCCTCCCTGGCTGGCAGAGCAGGGAGGAATGGAGCTGAACAGGATCAGAAGTATACAGCCTGGTCAGTGGCAGTTCCTAGTTATCAAGTCTAGACTGGGCGAAAGCCAAAGGCACTGCAGGGAAGTGGAACAGAGCAGCTTCCCCGGATCACATCTGCTGGCAGAAGGCTGAAGTTCTGTGTGCCGTGAGCAGGAGTTTCCTTCAGTGGCTTGTCCTCAGCAGTGCCAGCCGAGGGGCTTGCTGAGAAATGGGTAACAGGGCTCTGCCCAGTCGCATCGCAGGGGCTGGTCCTTCCATGAGATGAAAGCGATTTATTTCCCTGAATTGCCTTGCAGATGTAGGATACACTGAAAGAGAATACAGTTTAACTCAACCAGCATAATCAAATGACTGCTATGTTCCAAACCCATGTCTCAGGCTGATGATATGGAAATGAAATAAACAGCTCTTGTGGCCAAAGAATTCACAGTCTAGAGGGAGAGGCAGATGTGCAAGCAGCTGCTTAAAATAAAATAGGAAGAGCTAGTGGAAGGGTATACACAAACATTCTGGGGCGCACCCAGGAAGCAACAGGTCATTCTGCCTGGGTCCGCAGGGAAGTTTGCAGAAGGAAAGAAATATTTGAACCGGATCGTCAAGAATATGTGTGAATTCACCAGGTACACAAAGGGGACATGGAGATAGGGGTGGAAAAGAGGGATATTCTTGGAAGAGGAAATGGATCAGTTGTTCATGGTGTGCTCAGCAATTGTAAATATCCTCTGATGTGTCTCCAACATAAAATAATGCTGCACACGGAACAGACCATTGAGATCCTCAGATGGGAGTCCTTCTTGTATGAGGATGCCCCTTTGTCTTCTTCCGGGCACGTGAATGGAATAAAAGGGCTGGCGCTGAAAGGGAATTTAGAAACCATATGATGTTGTTTAAACTTTACTACAACCCATAGTAAAACATGGATTTTATACACACATACACAGGAAACGACAACTCTCAAAATCTACTTGCCTTTATGAAGTACAAGACATCACAATAGTTTCTTTTCTATTCTATTTCTTTTTTTAATAGACTATTTTTAGAGCAATTTTAGGTTCACAGCAATATTGGAAGATAAGGAGATTTGCCATATGCCTCTACACATGCATGGCCTCCCCCATTACCAACATCCTCCAACAGAGTGGTGCATTTGTTAAAATTCACACCTCATTATGACCCAAAGTCCATAGTTTACATTATGATTCACTCTTGGTGTTGTACATTCTATGGGTATTTAAAAATGTGTAATATGTATCTATCGTTATAGTATCATACAGAGTACTTTCACTGCCCTAAAGATCCTCTGTGCTTCCTCCCTCTCCCTAGCGTCTGGCAACTACTGATCTTTTTACTTGTCTCCATAGTTTTGCCTCTTCCAGAATATCTTACAGTTGAAATCATGCAGTATGTAGACTTTTCAGACTGGCTTTTTACTTAGTAATACGCATTTACAATTCTTCCATGTCTTTTCTCTCTGTACCTCAGTTTATCCATTCAGTTACTGAAAGACATCTTGATTACTTCCAAATTTGGCCATTATAAATAAAGCTGCTATAAACATCCACGTGCAGGCTTTTTTGTGGACATACCTTTTCAACCCATTTGAGTAAATACCAAGGAGCACAATTGCTGGATCGTATGGTAAGAGTATGTTTGGTTTTGTAAGAAAGTGCCAAACTGTCTTCCAAGGTGGCTGTACCATTTTGCATTCCCTCTAGCAATGAATGAGAGTCCCCATTGTTCCACAGCCTCGCCAGGGTTTGGTGTTGTCAGCAGTCTGGATTTTGGCCATTCTAATAGGCGTGTAGTAGTATCTCGTTGTTTTATTTTGCATTTCCCTGATAACGTATGAAATGTAGGCTTGTGGACTGATTTAACTGCTGGATAATCATAATACTCTATTAATCGGTGGGTTTATCTTTTGGCAGCTTGGATGGATGATTTGAACCTTAAATCTCAATTTCTGATTCCAGAACTATTATAATTCAGTCACAGGATGTTGGCAGGCATTTCCCTTTTCTGTACCTCAGTTTTCTCATCTTCTCACTTAGGATTAATAATATTTGTTTCTGCCTCAAAAATTTCATCTTGAAGTCCATCCAGTCCTACCAAATCTTATTTCTGGATTTTGGTGAGGAATAAATAGAAAATTCCAGAGAGAACACTTGAGAATGTATGAAGTGAAATATAAATGATTATTATTGGGTAATCTCTTACTTGGGTAACTGAAGCAGTGGGCATTTCCCCAGGAATCCACTGGAGAGAGATGGAGCTGAGAGATTTTTACCCACTGTAAACTGAAATACCCACTTCACCTTCAGGCTCTCCCCAAGAGTGTCATATGAAACTTTGATTTTGCATGTGTCTCAAGCCTTACTCCAAAGAAAATAACCAAAATAAAATCCAGGGGCAATGTTCTCCTTTTCTTCAATGTCAAGGATTAAGTATCTCATTTCCAGATCAAATTTGAGAGGCATCGGTTTCCTCCCACCTCGAAGCCTTGGCAGAAGGCAGCTCAGCTGCTGAAAAGACCTTGGGGTCCAGGCACTTGCTGCTCTTGGAGTGGCGTAGGGAGACTGGGCTTGAGTTACCAGCCCTGAGTGACCTGAAGTTCTAGTGAGGACTCAGGATGCCCAAGAACTCAGGAAACAAATGGAGACTGGGGATTCTGCCCCTCCTAGCTTGGTGGCTTCAGATCTTGTCAGAAGAGCTCTATCCATATTCTCAGAAGAAGGTAAATGGCTAACCACCATTTTTTAAAAAAGATTCTCATTGGTTTTTAAAGAGTCACAACAGTGAATTTGCAAGAGCAAGTCATGTAAGGTGGTATCTGGGTGAACACAGAGCAATTATTCATTGCCTACTCCCGTGCTCCACAACCTCAGTGCCTGGCTCTGTTTTCTGTATTTTTAAGGGGCTGCATGTAATGAGCTTGTTGGGAAACTTCTAAGCTACAGTCAAAATTCTTTATTGTCAGATTACAAAAGAGCTTACTAGTGTTGTGCCTTATCCAACGTTTGAGCTAGTGACCTCAGGGGAATGACCTGCATTACCCAAATGTGCCATTGCACTGTGCCCACCTGCTAACTCCTACCATTTCCCAAAGACCTGTTCCAAGTAGTGGCTCCTTTCAATACTTCCTCTGACTTTCCCAGCCACCCTCAAATAGATAGGTTGCAACTGTATGCCCACAGCATTTTGGTGAGATACTCAGATCCCTGCATCGTCCTAGATGGCAATGGGACGCCATCTTTTTTTAACCCTGCTTTTCTCATTTTATTCCTTTACCAAAAACTTCCCACTTCCCTTGTTTAATAAATGTTTATATCATGCTTACTATGTGCCAACCACTGCAAAAGTTAGATGGTTAAATTCCCCTGACAACTTTATGAGAAGAGTACTATTATTACACCATCTAATTTTACAGATAAGGAAACAGTCTTGGAGAGGTTAAGTAACTTAATAACCCAGCCAGGAGAGGGCAAAACTAGCCTTTGAACCCAAATTCCAGGGTCCTGGCAAATGAACAGTGACTAAAACTCCTAATTTTTCTAGAGGGAATGAGAATCTCCAAAATACTGGAATTAGGACTGGGGAGAAGTTCATATATGTACAAGGAAGTATGGGGTGCAAAAGCAAAGTATTGAAATCCTGAGATGTCTTCCTCTATAAGGTAAACCTGTTTCTCAAAGTCTTTTCGAATTCCCTCAACAAATAGCTCTCAGACAAACAGGAGCAATTTTGTAGGTCACTTTCTTCCCTTGGGAGGGGATCACGGCTCTTGGTTAAGGTTCCATTTTCCCCTGGGGTCTGTGAGCAGGATCCTTAATGACTAACGTTTGGTTAATCATTAATAGAATGGTTAGCATATAAGCTTGGGAGTCCAAATAATTTGGGTAAAAGTCCAGCTTTGCCTAGCTGGGTGGCTTCAGGCAACTTACTCTGAATCTCTGAGTCTCAGATTCCTGGTTTACAAGATGGGAGCAACCGTTGAATTGGTCACGATGGATCCTGGAGTCAGGGGCTTATGTTGGGGTGACAAGCATCTTGAATTTGTCAGTCACTCAATACAACAAGGGTTTGTTTTTCACTCAAGCTCATGGTCAGTGCCCACCAGCAGAGGAGACTTGCTCTTCATGGTTACTCCGAGGCACAGGCTGATGCAGGCTCCATCTAGACCAAGGTTTCTCCACCTCAGCACTCTTGACATTTGGGGCTGGATATTTCTTTGTTGTGGGGAATTGTCCTCTGCATTGTAGGATACTGAACGACATCTCTGGCCTTTACAGATGTCAATAGCATCCCTCCACCCCACGTTGTAACATTCAAAACTATCTGCAGACACTTTCAAATGTTCCCTGGGGAAAAAAATTACCCCTGATTGAGAATTATACTAGAATGATCTGGAAATGCACTTCCACAATCAGATGGCAGGAAAAAAGAAAGGAAAGTTGGGCCTGAACACTGACAATTAAATGCTTCTACGTGAAAATGACATACTTGCTTTACCTTCTCTTTGATTGACTAAAGTTGGTCACATGGCCATATCTAACTTCAGTGAGGTGGGAAGTACAATTCTATCATGTGAATTCTGTCCCTAGACAGAATTCTGGGAGAGACCTGAAATATCTGTGAACATTCCTAATAAACAACTAACTGGGATTGTTGAGAGGATTAAATGAAATAATGCATATAAAGTATTTGACAATGCTTGGCTAATTAGAAGGGCTCACCGCTTGGAGACTATTCATATTAGAATACAAAGGCAGAACTGGCTACCTGGGAGAAAATGAAGAGGAATGAGTTAAAATAGTTCTACCAACAGCCCCTTTATAGGAATACAGAATTTCTGCCTCACTTGTTTGAACTTTCTTTTATCTAAAGGCCAGCAGAGTTTGGTTAGTAGGCCAGCAGAGGTTGGTTAGTTTGTGGTGCTTGTTTGCAAGGAGTGCTCCTATTAACAATATTGCTGGCCAATTGAAGTTCCTATTATTAAAAAAAAAAAAAATACCTGGCTGACCCTGCCAGGCTTCAACCTCTGCCTCTTACCTTAAGTGCTAACCACTTGGGCCTTCTTTCCTAAACATCACATTCCATCCTTCCTGCCTCAGGATCTTTGCACATGTTATTCCTTCTGTCTTAGAAGAATGCTTTCTCATCCATCTAGTTAATTCTTACTATTATTTTCACTTTCCAAGGAAGGCTTCCTGACTTCTCAGACTAAGTATTCCACCCCCATTCTAATAAATGTTCATCACCCTGAAGTCTTTCTTTCATCACCCAATTTGTGATTACATATTTACTTGTGGGATTAGTTGATTAATGTCTGTCACCCCCTAATGGCTTGAAAATTCAGTTGTGTCTTTCTCTCTTTTGTTCAGTTTATAAATCCAGGGCCTAGTATCTGGTATAACATAGGCACTCAATAAATATATGTTGAATGAATGAATGAAGGCCAAGACTAAAATCTAGGCCCACTGACACTTGCTTTGAACTCTTTGCTTCAAACCATCCTGAGGGCAACAAAGTACTGGCCCTAATACTTTCCCTAGGAAAGGAAAGGGGAAAGAAATGCCAGCCTAAAATATCAGATTCTTCACCTCCTGTAAGCAGAAGGCATGTCACCTGCACACACAGTAACCTAGTGGCCTGCCATAGCGGTGGCCGTGTTTGCAGAGAAAGCACAGAGTTCTCAGTTCCTGGTTGGGAACCATGGTGAGGAGTCTAAACAGAGCCTGGCAGCGTCACACCAGAGTCTAGGGGAACAGCCTGCAGGCCCCTGTGTGCCGACCCGGGCCACCCTCAGCTGCTGGGGGTAAGTCTTCCCTTCTTCCTCAGGGTTTGGGGTTAGCTCCTGGTCTCATTTGTCTGGGCTCACACCCCCTACCCCTTGGCAGCCTGGTACTGGGCTTTTGAGCTTGAATGAGCATCCGTTTTCTTCCTTCCTTTAACTTGGAGGGAACCCACATTTCTGTGCTCCTGGCTCTTAGTCCTGTTTTCACCCCATGTTCTCCATCTCCCAGTGTTTTCTGTCTGGTTAAATGGACCCTGATCTACAAAGAACCTGGATCCATCAGACCTGCTCAAATGCCCCTTAGTCATGCCTCACAGCCTCTCCCTGGGCAACTGTGAGTCTATTTTTCTCTTTGAAATATGATCCTATTTTTGCTGAGGCCACAGTATGACATACCTAAAAGTCATACTAGTAAATATTTAAACAAACACTTCTCATCACTAGCAAAAAATAATTGTGGTCATAAAGCTGGATTACTAGGAACAAATCTCTTGATATAAATGTATACATGAGGAAAGATAAAACAAACAAGCAAACAAAAATAGATCAAGAAGAAAATGAGGAATCTGCCACCTTTAACAAGAGAGAAACACCTTTGGCTCTGCTCTGGGCATGAGGAAAGAGAACCCATTACGCGTAAAAGATGGCAAAGCCCTGGTGGCATAACTCATTGAGTTTATTCCATTAAATCTGAAGAGAGCTTGAAATCATTACGAGCAGAATGACTGCTCCTCTAGCAGCCCAGCTCACTGAACTAGGGAGGATTAAACTGGTAATCGGAAGCGGAGTCTATGGTCTGGATCAAGGGCATAGTGTCTGGGCTATATATTTTGACTTAAGGGCACGGCAAAACCCTCAAGCAACTAACCATAGATGAAACTGTCTTTGCCTCATAGATTGAATCCATTCTTGCAGCGTTTTATTGACAAAAAATGGTTATAGTGTTACATAAATTATACATTTAGGGCAATCACTATTACAATGCAGCCTAGGGTGTTTTATTACAGCAAGAAGTTATTTTTACAAATCCAGGAAGAGTTATGCATTGTATAATTCTAGAGTTTGTTCATGGGCTAAAGAACACAGTAAGCTCATTCCTGAGGGAACTGACTTCCTAAAAGATGGCCTCTCTCCAGAATGGTGAAGACAGAAGTTAACTGTGGTTGCTACTTTAATCTGATTTACTGTTTATATGAGTCATTAATATGAGGACCTAGTCTGGTTTCTACGAAAGTCAATTTTCTACAGCCTCTGGTTCTTTCTTTTTTCTCCCACTTTAATTTTTTTTAATTATTAGATTAACACACGATTGTAAAATAGCCAAGCAAGACAAATGTATAGAGAGAAAAAAGTGAATTTCTCTTTTTAACCCATACCCTAAGCCATATCCATCCCTTTCCCTTTCCAGACAAATCACCATTAACTGGTGGATATCCTGCAGGGAACTTATTTCTAAAAATATACAGGAATATACACAGACATGGATTATATATAAAATAAATGCACTTGATGACATTGAATTATTCCAAACTTGTAAATAGAATCAACTGTATATTATTTTGGTTTGCAACTAGCTTTCTTCACTTAAGAATATGTCCTTGCACTTCTATGCCAGTGTGCGTAGATACACTTAATTCTTTTAAATTATCTCATAGCATTTCATTCTATAATTACCATAGTTTATTTCATTTTTGACCTATTAGTAGAGTTTAGATTGTTTCCATTTCTTCACTATTACAAACGTACCAGATGGATACACACATGCACAAATATGGGGGGAGGGGTGTAAGTGTAATATATACAAATGTAGGTGTCTGTGTGTGTGTGTATGCACTTCTGTATTATTTCTGTAGGATATAGTATTTCTGTAGAATGAATTTCCTGGAAAGGAGTGAACTGAGCTAAACCGTATGTGCAATTAAACTTTGCTACTGTCAAAGACCGTCACTTTGCCCTCAGAAAGAGCTGTGCCTGTTTACACTGAGTGATGTGCCCTTTTCACCACACAAACACATATGTGAAAAGATGCTCAACTTGGCTAGTAATAGAGGAAACACAACTTAAAAGAGTCATTTATTCAGTCAGAAGGAACTTCTGAGTGACTACAATGAGCTACCAATGGTTTATTTTTCATCTACCCAATTGGCAAGGATTTAAAAGCATAATAAGACCAAGTATTAGTGAGGATATAAGGAAATTGGTACTGTCGTACATTGTGTGAGAGGTGGGGGAATTAAAGCACACAATTGAGATTGGGATTGACATATATACACTAATATGTATAAAAAATGGATAACTAATAAGAATATGCTGTATAAAACATAAATAAAATAAAATTCAAAAAATAAAAAAAAAATAAAACACACAATTGGAAAGTCATTTGAATAGTTTTTGGCAGAATAATACCCCTTCCCCAAAGATGTCTATATCCTAATCCCCAGAGCCTGTTAGCTTACCCAGCAAGGAAGAATTAAGTTTGCAGATGTAATAAGATTGCTAATCAGCTGATCTTTTTTTTAACTGAAGTATAGTTGATTTGCAATATGTGTTAGTTTCAGGCGTACAGTATAGTGATTCATTTTTTGGCAAATTATATTCCATTATAGGTTTTTACAAGACAGTGGTTATAATTCCCTGTGCTATACAGTAAATCCTTTCCCTCCATTTTATGTATAGTAGTTTGTATCTGTTAATCCCATAATTCTAATTTGTCCCTCCCTCCTCCCCTTTGGTTACCATAAGTGTTTTTTCCTATGTCTGTGACTCTGTTTGTATATAGATTTATTTGTATTATTTTTTAGAGTCCACATATAAGTGATGTCATATAGTATTTGTCTTTTTTTGTCTGACTTATTTCACTAAGCATAATATTCTCTAGATCCACCCAACTTAGGTTGCCTCTATATCTTGGCAATTATAAATAGTGCTGCTTTGAACATTGGGGTGCATGCATCTTTCTGAATTAGAGTTTTCTTTTTTTTTCTGGATATATAAACAAGTGGAATTGCTGGATCATATGGCAACTTTATTTTTAGTTTTTTTCCATAGTGTTTGCACCAATTTACATTCCCACCAACAATGTAGGAGGGTTCCTTTTTCTCCACAACCTCTCCAGCATTTATTATTTGTAGGCTTTTTGACGATAGCCATTCTGACTGGTGTGAGGTGGCACCTCGTTGTGGTTTTGATCTGCATTTCTCAAATAATTAGTGATGTTGAGCATCTTTTCATATGCCTGTTAGCCATCTGTATGTCTCCTTTGGAAAAATGTCTATTTAGGTCTTTTGCCCATTTTCTGTTGGGTTGTTTGTTTTTTGGACATTGAGTTTATGAACTCTTTGTATATTTTGGATTTTAACCCCTTGTTGGTTACATCGTTTGCAAATATTTTCTTCCATTCCTTAGGTTGTTTTTTTCATTTTGTTGATGATTTCTTTTGCTGTGCAAAATCTTTTAAGTTTGATTAGCTCCCATATCTTTATTTTTGCTTTTATTTCTTTTGCCTTGGGATACTGGCTAATCAGCTATCTTGATATAGGGAAATTATCCTGGATTATTCAGGTGAACCCAATGTAATCTCAAGGGTCCTTAAAAGCTGAAAAGGGAGGCAGAAGAATCAGAGTCAGAGAAGGAGAAATAATGACATAAGCAAGGTCAGAGCAACATGAGAAGGACTCCACTTGCCATTGCTGGCTTTGGAGATGGAAGAAGGAGGCCGTGAGGCAAAGAGTGCGGACAGCTTCTAGAAGCTGGAAAAGGCAAAGAAACAGACTCTCTCCTACAGCCCCCAGAAAGGAATGCAGTCCCAGCAGTAAGTACCTTGACTTTACCCCTATGAGGCCCATGCCAGACTTAAAACTTAACAGAACTCTAATATAGTAAGTTTGTGTTGTTTTAAACCACTAGTTTCTAGCAATTTGTTACAGTGGCTGTAGGACACTAATACAGATCTATTAAAATTGAAAACATTGTGCTCTTTGACTCATTAATTCCTCTTCCTGTGATTACCTTGGAGAGTCACTAGCATGTACGTATGAAGACCCACAGAGAAGGATGTCTGCTGGAGTGTTGCTTGTAGTGATGAACAGGGACTTGAGCCTGTTATCCATAAAATGGGATAGTAAGCAGAACTTAAGGTGAATGTGGCAGGTCTGTAAGTACTGACATGCCAAGTTCTCCAAAGCAAAGCATGAGAAAAAGTAAGTTGCACTCTCATGAACAAAATTATATATTTTTAACGGTTCATATGTGTGAATTGAAGGATGCATGCCAAACAAAACAGTTTTAACCACTGGGGAGACAATTGAGTTTGAAAAGCTATGACTCGTATAATTTTAAAATAAAATTTAGTAGAAAAATAATGAGATATTTGAAAGCTTATCCCTCCCCAAGTCACATATACTCTTCCTTTCGTTTGGTCCACTTTAGAGTGAAAGGACCTTGTATTAAAATTCAAAGATACAATATCTAGGAAGTAAATGCTCCAGCATATGAGAGAAAAGGATAATTCTTGAAAATCTGAATTATCATTGGGGCTAGAAGTCACAGGACTCTAAGATTTCTTAGTTCTGGTGAGGAGGGTCCTGGTGGTCACTCTAAGTCATGGGACAGTCTTGGACCCCTGGATAGCAAGGCTGGAGTCAGAAGTGCCCAGTCTGGCTCTCTACTACCTTCCCTACGAGCCACAGAGTTACATTTTTGAGACCAAGATTGAAAGTTCAGTTTCCCAAATATGTTAACTAATTTGTGCAGAAAGCACTAGGCTGGCCCATATGAGGCATGGAAATCTCTCAAGACTCAGTTCAAATATCACCTGCATGTTTCAGTACTTTCTGTTGTTGAAATACTATTTCATTGTAAAGGTATCCATTATATGGATAAACCATTTTTCGGGATTTTTTTAAATCCATCTATCAACTGATGGACATTTGGATTGTTTATACTATTGGCTATTATGACTAATGCTACAAGGAACATTTATGCACAAGTTTTTGTGGGGCCATGTGTCTTCATTTCTCTTGCATAGATACCTAGGGATGGAATTGCTGGATCATGTGGTAGCTCTATGTTTAACCCTTTAAGGAACTATTTGCCAAAGTGCTTTCCCAAGTGGCCAGCCCAATTTATGTTCCCACCAGCAATGTATGAGGATTTCAGTTTTCCCATAAAGTCCTTTAATTTTTTTTTTTGCTACGCGGACCCCTCACCACTGTGGCCTCTCCCGTTGCAGAGCACAGGCTCCGGACGCGCAGGCTCAGCGGCCATGGCTCACGGGCCCAGCCGCTCCATGGCATGTGGGATCCTCCCGGACCGGGGCACGAACCCGTGTCCCCTGCCTCGGCAGGCGGACTCTCAACCACTGCGCCACCAGGAAAGCCCAGTCCTTTAATTTTTGAATACTTTTTTGTAATGCCTGACTTGCATGGGGATATCTCTGTTATAAAATCAAGAAGGTTCATTTCTACCTTAGGATCAGTGACAACATACTTACTTATGTCCCTTATCAGCATTCATACTCCTGCTGCTACTACTATTGCTACTGCTAATGACAGCTAACATTTGTTGAGGACTTACAATGCTCCAGACACTGTTCCAGTGTTTTACATATATTAACATACATTTAACCCTCCCAGCAACCCTCTGAGTTGGGTAGCCCAGCTGAGAAATAACAGTAGCTTGTACTGGAAGAGCAGTAGAAAAAATAGTAAGAACTAAATAGGTTGAATCACTTATTCATTTAATCCACAAATATTTATTGAACATTCATTCTCTGCTAGGCACCATGTGATGTACTAAGTTTACTGCTATGAGCAAAAGAGAGTTTGTCTCTTCCCTCAAGGAACTTGTAATCTGTTGATTTGAGAGATATTTAGGAAATAAAATCAAGATACCTTTTTGATTAATTTGATACAGAAAGGGATTCACAGAAAGGGTTCATACCTTGGCAACTAGAGGAAAGTTTGCCATTTCCTGAGATAAGGACCATGGAGGTTTGGAGAGGAGGAAGAGGTAGTCAAAAGATTGGAAAAGGTGATTTCAGTTTTGAACAAGTTGATGCACAGGGATTTGTAAGACATGTAATAAACAGTTTGACATATGGGTCTGGAGTTCAGAACAGCGATCCAAACTAGATATATAAATGTGGGATGGTCACATAGATGGTAATTGAAATCATGGGCAAATTTGCCTAGGGGAAGAGTAAACAAGTGATGTGAGGAGAACCCTAGGACTGGACCTTGAGGAACTTTGACTTTTAAAGACACAGAAAAAAGAGAGATGAGACAGCAAAGGAGCAGCCAAGTAAGTAAGGAGAAAACCAAGAGTTTGTAAAGTTCCTGAGGCAAAAGAAAAGTGCATTTCAAGGAAGGGAGCTGTCAACAGTTCTGAATGCCACTCAGAGGTCAAGAAGGGTGAAGGTGTTTTGGGTTGAGAGCCTTGGTAGTCATTGGTGACCTTCCGGAAAGCTCTGTGGTGCAGCAGTGCGGAGGATCACACCAGCCACTAGAAAATGTGGAATGGAGGCAGCAAGGTTACAATTCTGTGAAACTGGGTAGAGAAGAATCCAGACTAGGGCTGTAACAAGCAGGGAAAGGACATGTTCGACATGTTTTGTTTTGTTTTTGATAGAAAAACTTAAAGCATGTTTAAGTGCTGTTGGTATGAATTCAGTACAATATCAGAGTTATCACTTATGTTCTAAGTTCAACCATACTTTAATAATTTAGCCCATACCCTTTGTACACAGATTGGAGCAAATGTTGAAATTTTTACTTAGCCTGGAGTAACAGAAAATCATGAACTACATGTTGGACCTGTCACTTCTAGATGGAGTCCTTTAATCGCTTTAAGCTTTGGTTTCCTCATCTTAGTTGTCAGGATTGTTGCAACGATGAGAAAAAACATACGAAAAGACATTATCATCATCTCACTTGGCACTTAATCAGCTCCCAGTAAGTGGTAGCACGCATTATTTCACTCAACACGGCTGTGCAATATGTATTAGCCAAATCCTTCTTTCTTATGTTTTTACTGCTGGCAGCGATATTGTATCCATTAATTTAAGCTCAAATAGCTACCTGGGTTTCCTGTCCCTAGCCTAATTCTCAAATGATGCTGCATTCTTCCATCATCAGCATGTATTCATTCTTTGAACACAGGTTTTGCATCGCTATCGCCCTACTCAACTATATTTGAATCACTTACTCTTGTCATCATTGTCACTATCATTTCAGAAAAGGGAGTTCCCTGGCATCAACCTGCCATTCACAGCCTTGGGTTTACACTGTTTGACAAACTATTTCTGCATCTCACTCCATCCTGTTCTTCCACAAACAAAATTTCCCCATCCTCTCATCCCCTTTTGAACTTAAGTCATGGCATTTTCTTCCTGGTGTGGACCTTGATTCCTATTTCAATGCTTTCTGTTAGAATGGCCTTTGGCAATCTTGGGATATGCCATTCCCAACTAAATCCAACCCTTAGGACCCTCCTATCCCAGGAAATGGTCTCCCCTAGTTACCCCAGCTCTGTCAGGTAACACTTGGACTAGCATGAATATAAGAGAAAATCAGAAAGCTAACTTATAAAATGAGTAATCTACCCTAATAGAGAACTTCCTAGAATGTACTACTTGTTGCACAATTCCAATTGTTTTCTTAACACTTCTAAAGAGGATTGCACCATCACACTGAATTCAGGTTTGTGTATTAACTTGCCAATACCAGGCTCCCTTTCTGGAATGTTCTGTCCCTCTCCATATGCTACTTATTCTTCTAGTCCCCTACGTTCAAAAGTATAGTATTTTCTTTATTCCTGCAACCTTTTACCCCATCCTACTCCATCTACTATCATCCATTTAGCCATCCACCCACTCCTTTTCTAAGGTTTTTTTTTAACATCTTTATTGGAGTATAATTGCTTTACAATGTTGTGTCAGTTTCTGCTGTATAACAAAGTGAGTCAGCTATATGTATACATATATCCCCATATCCCTTCCCTCTTGCGTCTCCTTCCCACCCTCCCTATCCCACCCCTTTAGGTGGTCACAAAGCACTGAGCTGATCTCTCTGTGCTATGTGGCTGCTTCCCACTAGCTATCTATTTTACATTTGGTAGTGTATATATGTCAATGCTACTCTCTCACTTCACTCCAGCTTACACTTCCTCCTCTCTGTGTCCTCAAGTCCATTCTCTACGTCTGTGTCTTTATTCTTGTCCTGCCCCTAGATTCTTCAGAACATTTCTATTTTTTTTTTAGATTCCATATATATGTGTTAGCACATGGTATTTGTTTTTCTCTTTCTGACTTATTTCACTCTGTATGACAGACTAGGTCCATCCACCTCACTACAAATAAATCAATTTCGTTTCTTTTTATGGCTTAGTAATATTCCACTGTATATATGTGCCACATCTTCTTTATCCATTCATCTGTCGATGGACACTCAGGTTGCTTCCATGTCCTGGCTATTGCAAATAGTGCTGCAATGAACACTGTGGAACATGACTCTTTTTGAATTATGGTTTTCTCTGGGTATATGCCCAGCAGTGGGATTGCTGGGTCTTATGGTAGTTCTATTTTCAGTTTTTTAAGGAACATGCATACTGTTCTCTATAGTGGCTGTATCAATTTACATTCCCACCAGCAGTGCAAGAGGGTTCCCTTTTCTCCACACCCTCTCCAGCATTTATTGTTTCTAGATTTTTTGATGATGGCCATTCTGACTGGTGTGAGATGATATCTCATTGTAGTTTTGATTTGCATTTCTCTAATGATTAATGATGTTGAGCATTCTTTCATGTGTTTGTTGGCAATCTGTATATCTTCTTTAGAGAAATGTCTATTTAGATCTTAAGCCCATTTTATCCATTTTTGGACTGGGTTGTTTGTTTGATATTGAGCTGCATGAGCTGCTTTTATATTTTGGAGATTAATCATTTGTCAGTTGCTTCGTTTGTAAATATTTTCTCTCATTCTGAGAATGTTTTCCTTTGCTATGCAAAGGCTTTTAAGTTTCATTAGGTTCCATTTGTTTATTTTTGTTTTTATTTCCATTTCTCTAGGAGGTGGGTCAAAAAGGATCTTGCTGTGATTGATGTCAGAGACAGGTCTTTTATCTCCTTAGGTAGGTTTATTCCTAGGTATTTTATTCTTTTTGTTGAAATGGTTAATGGGAGTGTTTCCTTAATTTCTCTTTCAGATTTTTCATCATTAGTGTATAGGATTGCAAGAGATTTCTGTGCATTAATTTTGTATCCTGCTACTTTACCAAATTCATTGATTAGCTCTAGTAGTTTTCTGGTAACATCTGTAGGATTCTCTGTGTGTAGTATCATGTCATCTGCAAGCAGTGACAGCTTTACTTCTTCTTTTCCAATTTGGATTCCTTTTATTTCTTTTTCTTCTCTGATTGCTGTAGCTAAAACTTCCATAGCTATGTTGAGTAATAGTGGGCACCCTTGTCTTGTTCCTGATTTTAGAGGAAATGGTTTCAGCTTTTCATGATTCAGAATGATGTTGGCTGTGGGTTTGTCATGTATGACATTTATTATGTTGAGGTAAGTTCCCTCTACTATGCCTACTTTCTAGAGACTTTTTTCATATATCGGTGTTGAATTTTGTCAAAAGGTTTTTCTGCATCTATTGAGATTATCTTATGGTTTTTATCCTTCAGTTTGTTAATATGGTGTATCACATTGATTGATTTGCATATGCTGAAGAATCCTTGCATTCCTGGAATAAACCCCACTTGATCGTGATATATGATCATTTTAATGTGCTGTTGGATTTTGTTTGCTAGTGTTTTGTTGAGGATTTTTGCATCTATGTTCATCAGTGATATTGGTCTTTAGTTGTCCTTTTTTGTGACATCTATGTCTGGTTTTGGTATCAGGACAATGGTGGCCTTGTAGAATGAGTGTGGGAGTGTTCCTCCCTCAGCTATATTTTGGAAGAATTTGAGAAGGATGGGTGTTAGCTCTTCTCTCAATGTTTGATAGAATTCACCTGTGAAGCTATCTGGTCCTGGGCTTTTGTTTGTTGGAAGATTTTTAATCACAGTCTCAATTTCAGTGCTTGTGATTGGTCCGTTTATATTTTCTATTTCTTTCCTGGTTCAATCTCAGAAGGTTGTGCTTTTCTGAGAATTTGCCCATTTCTTCCAAGTTGTCCATTTTACTGGCATAGAGTTGCTTGTAGTAATCTCTCAAGATTCTTTGTATTTCTGCCATGTCAGTTGTTACTTCTCCTTTTTCATTTCTAATTCTGTTGATTTGAGTCTTCTCCCTTTCTTTCTTGATGAGTCTGGCTAATGGTTTATCAATATTGTTTATCTTCTCAAAGAACAAGCTTTTAGTTTTATTGATCTTTTCTATTGTTTTCTTTGTTTCTATATCATTTATTTCTGCTCTGATTTTTATAATTTCTTCCCTTCTACTGACTTTATTCTTCTTTCTCTAGTTTTAAGTGTACGGATAGATTGCTTATTTGACATTTTTCTTGTTTCTTGAGGTAGGATTGTATTGCTATAAACTTCCCTTTTAGAACTGCTTTTGCTGCTTCCCATAGGTTTTGGGTCATCGTGTCTCAATCGTCATTTGTTTCTAGGTATTTTTTCATTTCCTGTTTGATTTCTTCATTGATTTCCTGGTTATTTAGTAGCATATATTTTAGCCTTCATGTGTTTGTATTTTTTACAGTTTTTTTCTTGTAACTGATATCTAGTCTCATAGCATTGTGGTCAGAAAAGATACTTGATACGATTTCAATTTTCTTAAATTTACCAAGGTTTCATTTGTGAACCAAGATATGGTCTATCCTGGAGAATGTTCCAGTAGCACTTGAGAAGAAAGTGTATTCTGTTGTTTTTGGATGGAATGTCCTATAAAGATCAATTTAGTCCATCTTGTTTAATGTGTCCTTTAAAGCTTGTGTTTCCTTATTTGTTTTCATTTTGGTTGATCTGTCCATTGGTGAAAGTGGGGTGTTAAAGTTCCCTACCATGATTGTGTTATTGTCGATCTCCCCTTTTATGGCTGTTAGCATTTGCCTTATGTATTGAGGTGCTCCTATGTTGGGTGCATAAATATTTATAATTGTTATGTCTTCTTCTTGGATTGATCCCTTGATCATTATGTAGTGTCCTTCTTTGTCTCTTCTAATAGTCTTTATTTTGAAGTCTATTTTGTCTGATATGAGAATTGCTACTCCAGCTTTCTTTTGATTTCCATTTGCATGGAATACCTTTTTCGATCCCCTCAGTTTCAGTTTGTATGTGTCCCTAGGTCTGAAGTGGGCCTCTTGTCCACAGCATATATATGGGTCTTGTTTTTTTATCCATTCAGCCAGTCTATGTCTTTTGATTGGAGCATTTAATCCATTTACATTTAAGGTAATTATCAATATGTATGTTCCTATTACCATTTTCTTAATTGTTTTGGACTTGTTTTTGTAGGTCTTTTCCTTCTCTTGTGTTTCTTGCCTAGAGAAGTTCCTTTAGGATTTGTTGTAAAGCTGATTTGATGGTGCTGAATCCTCTTAACTTTTGCTTGTCTGTAAAGGTTTTAACTTCTCTGTCAAATCTACCTTGCTGGGTAGAGTAGTCTTGGTTGTAGGTTTTTCCCTTTCATCGCTTTAAATAAGTCCTGCCACTCCCTTCTGCCTTGCAGAGTTTCTGCTGAAAGATCAGCTGTTAACCTATGGGGATTCCCTTGTATGTTATTGGTTGCTTTTCCCTTGCTGCTTTTAATATTTTTCTTTGTATTTAATTTTTGATAGTTTCATTAATATGTGTCTTGGCATGTTTCTCCTTGGATTTATCCTGTGTGGGACTCTCTGCTCTTCCTGGACTTGAGTGACTATTTCCTTTCCCATGTTAGAGAAGTTTTCAACTATAATTTCTTCATATATTCTCTCAGTCCCTTTCTTTTCCTCTTCTTCTTCTGGGACCCGTATAATTCAAATGTTGGTGTGTTTAATGTTGTCCCAAAGGTCTCTGAGACTGTCTTCAATTCTTTTCATTCTTTTTTCTTTATTCTGCTCTGTGGTAGTTACCTCCACTATTTTATCTTCCAGGTCACTTATCCATTCTTCTGCCTCAGTTATTCTGCTATTGATTCCTTCTAGAGAATTTTTAATTTCATTTATTGTGTTCATCATCATTGTTTGTTTTCTCCTTAGTTCTTCTAGGTCCTTGTTAAACACTTGTTGTATTTTCTCCACTCCATTTCCAAGATTTTGGGTCATCTTTACTATCATTACTCTGAATTCTTTTCCAGGTAAACTATTTCCTCTTCATTTGTTTTGTCTGGAGGGTTTTTACCTTGCTCCTTCATCTGCTGCATATTTCTCTGTCTTCTCATTTTGCTTAACTTACTGTGTTTGGGGTCTCCTTTTCACAGGCTGCAGGTTTGTAGGTCCCATTGTTTTTGATGTCTGCCCCCAGTGGCTGAGGCTGGTTCAGTGGGTTGTGTAGCCTTCCTGGTGGAGGGGAGTGGTGCCTGTGTTCTGTTGTGTGGGGCTGGATCTTATCTTTCTGGTGGGCAGGGCTGCGTCTGGTGGTGTGTTTTGGGGTGTCTGTGAACTTAGTATGATTTTAGGCAGCCTCTCTGCTAATGGGTGGGGTTGTGTTCCTGTCTTGCTAGTTGTTTGGCATGGAGCGTCCAACGTTGGAGCTTGCTGGCCGTTAGGTAGAGCTGAGTCTTAGTGTTGAGACAGAGATCTCTGGGAGAGGTCTTGCCAATTGATATTATGTGGGACCGGGAGGTCTCTGGTGGTCCAATGTCTTGAACTCAGCTCTCCCACCTCAGAGCCTCAGGCTTGACATCCGTCGGAGCACCAAGACCCTGTCAGCCACATGGCAGCTGTGTGTTCTGGATTGTGGTTAACTTAACATTTATGAGCCTCAGTTTCACCTCCTGAGTCAGGCCCCTGAGGGCATGCACCACTGTCCTGGGTGGTTTTCCCATTTTCTCTACCAGAGACTGAGGGTGAGATCCATGTTGGTGTCCCAGACACGAGGAGGTCACCCCAAGGTCCTCTGACAGCAGGCCCAAGGGACAAGTCCCACAGAGGAGCACAGAAATGTCCCACTGCAGGCCAGGGTATGGGGGGGGGGGGCTTTTCCATGTTTTTAATGCTTTTTGAGTTTATTTCTTTCTTTCTCATTCTCCTGACATTTTAACCTATATCCCTGCCCCTCTAGTTCCTTTGCCATAGCACTTAGTGATTATTTTTCTTAGAACTGCACTTTGACCATATCCCTACCCAGCTAAAAATCTCTGACTCCACATTACTTGCAAAATAGTGTCTAGACCCCCACCCTACCCCACCCCTTCACCTTTTCAATCTCTCCCTACTTCCTTTAAGAAGACCTTATTCCAGTGTGTTTGACTCACTTTTCCCCAAAGTCACTCTGCGGATGTTCCTGCTTTCTCTCCCTTGCTCATGTAGTTTCCTCCACCTATAATCATTTTTCTCAGCTCCTCCTCAAGACTCTCGATTAAACATCCTCCAGAGAACTAGCACCCTAGCTGTTAATGATCTCCAATCCTATGAGCTAAGAGTACACAATAGCTTAATCTCAAACTGGACATTCTTTATGTAATGCCTTGTGTTTTGACTGTATTTGGTTTCTTAGAATTTTATATCTAGTAAGCCTCTTAAGGGTGACATTATCTGTGGCTACATTGCTAGAGGTAAAGTATACATTATAAGGGTAAGGGGACTTCTGCTCCCTGTGCAATTCAACCTCCACCAGGAATAACACACCAAAGAGGTATAGTGGCCGAATGGAACACATTCAGAGGGAGAGTGTCCAAAAAAGAGAGAGAGAGAGAGAAAGAGAATGGGAATATTCAGAGTTAGTAGATGGGACAGTTGTCTTCAAATACATATAGGAAGATACTTAGGTTTAGCCCATTTGGTCCAGAGGGTAAAGGGACCATTCACAGGAGTGATAAGAAAATATTAGCAATCAGTACAGCATAAGCAAGGACCAATCAGAAGGGATATTGGTTATAGGGTTGGCACAGAGCCTTGAGGATCTTCTTGTTGTACTAGGCACTAAGCCTTTGTTTTCTCAATTGTGGGAAGGGTGAAGAGGTTGATTGGGAAGGTGCCAGGACACTGGAGTAGGAGTGGGGAATCTGAAGGAGGTAAGTTGAGCCGTTGTTATCAATCATCACTGATAGAGAGTGCTTTAATAACTGACATAGTCTTACTGAGACCTACCAGCTGAAGAGCAGGCTTGGCCATTTAACAGACTGGCTTTCTAAAAACTGGCATAGAAGGAATCTACCACTAGAAGAATTCTGAGTATTGGCTTTCTGAGAATTGGTCAGCTTTCAGAAATAATACGAGCAGGAGGAAGTTATTGGGAGATAAATTTTTCAGTAAAATAAAATGTTAATGCAGTTAAGAGCTATCTCCTGAGATAGTGGGTGTCCTGTCTGGAGATCTGTCAACTTCTGATATGCCATTATTTTCTGACAGAAAATAATATGGTATAGAAGACCTCTATGGTCCCTTCCAAGCTTGAAAGTCTATAATTTTACTATAGTCCAATATTTTCACCTTATAGAAGAGGAAACTAAAGCTCAGGAAGCAAACGTGAATGAGATCCGGTTTGTTACTGCCATTTACTTCCATACTGTCGATCTGTTTTTCTATGTATGTTTGTAGTTGACCCCAGGAGTAGTTTGCTTCCTCTGCCCCCTACAATGACTAGAAGCATACTGCGCACACAACAAGGACTAAATAAACATGTGATGTGTGAATGGATAAATTGTTCATCCCTGCCCACATCTCAAACTCAGGTTCCAAAGAGAAAACTTAATTCATGCTCTACTCTTTTCTCCTGCTTCAGGCTATTGGAACTTGCCACTGCTTCTTCCTTCCCTGACCAAATGCTAATGGAGGTGCTAATGAGGTCCTCTGGCCATCAGAAAGAAAGAGAAAGAAAATCAAATAGCCTAATTAATCCACAAATTACAGTCACTGAAAAAAAGTGGTCATATTTCCTATAGAAAGCCAGACGGGGATTAATGGGCACTAAAGCATTGGTCTTGGCTCCTTTGGGTGTGTAGTTTGGAGGTTACCTGTTGTTTTTTCAGGGATTATGAGGCACCACTTGGCTTCCATTTGGATGGAGCTCACCAGAACTCCATTTCAAGTCTGAGCTGTCTGTTTGCTTATTAAATGGGAAAAGGAGGGCAGAGAGTAACCTCTTTGTATAAGGTGAGCCTAATATTAATAGCAAACTTTATTGAGCACTCGTAATGTGCCAGGAACTATACTAGCATTTTACTTGGATGATATCATTGAATCCTGTATAATTATTTCCCCACTTCATACACAGAGAAACTGAGGCTTGGGTAGGATAGGTAGCTTACTCAAGGTCACACAGTAAGTGGCTAAATATGTGGTCCAAGGCATTTAAGCCAGTATTAAATCCACCAGCTGCATTCTCTAGCTCATGCTTAAGTCTTTCTACCTACACTGTGTGGTCTAGGATGGCTGTATCAGTGAAACCTGGGAGTACAGCACAGCTTCTGCTTTGAGAACCTCTGGAGGATTGGAGCTAACCTTACACAAAGTGGATTTTAATGGCTTGGTTTGAGGATGATTGGGGAAAGGGAGGGTGATGAGGTGATGTGCCAAAACCATTGCGTGGGCCAGAGCAGAAAGGGAGGGGGGACGCTCAGTGACCTGTGTTCTCTGGTTGAGAGCAGAGCCCCTCCCAGGCTTCCCAACAGAACACAGAGGATTTTCACTATAGCAGGGGGTGTGGGCCTTTATCCAGTGAGAATCAAGACACTTGTGATGAAGAGCTACCAACACACCAAGTGGAAAGCAAATTTGAAAGCGTGAAATGGCAATGTGTGCTAGGATGGAAACCAAAGTAATGAGGCGAGAAGTAGAAGTAATTAGGCATAAAGAGAGAGCCCTAGCTGCTCCTGGATTAACAAACTCAAGAAAGCCCAGTGTGCATCACATGTGAGTGTGTGTGTGTGTGTTGCACAGGGCACTGGGCAAGTTCTACAAGAAATATGAGAAGCAGTCCCCAGCAGGGTCAGGCCCACTCAAACCTGGAACCAGTAAGAACCCCTCTGAGATCATCTCTTCTGCCCTGAGTCTTGGCTGAGTTAGTCACACCTCGTGACCAGTAGGCCAGGGGTCCACAGAGCCATGCTACTCTGAGCACCTACTTTAGCCAAACACTATCCTAGTCCAGTGTTTAACAAACTCTAAGGCACATAGGAGTCACCTGGGAGACCAGTAAAAATTCAGTTTCTGAGGCTGTAGGTCTGGAGTGGGACCTGAGACCATTTCTAACAGGTCCCTAGGTGATGCCAATACTGCTGGTCTGATGAACCACACTCTAGACCCTTTCCATAACTGTCTCTTTTTTTTTTTTTTTTTTTTTTGCGGTACACGGGCTTCTCACTGTTGTGGCCTCTCCCGTTGTGGAGCACAGGCTCCGGACGCGCAGGCCCAGCGGCCATGGCTCACAGGCCCAGCTGCTCCGCGGCATGTGGGATCTTCCCGGACCGGGGCATGCACCTGTGTCCCCTGCATTGGCAGGTGGACTCTCAACCACTGCGCCACCAGGGAAGCCCCCATAACTGTCTCTTTTGACCCTAATATAATGTGTATGAATTGACACATCTGACAAATGAAAGCACTGAGGCTGGGAGTGTTGGATGTTCTGCTCAGTCACAGGGCTAATGAGCTCAATCCAGGTCCGATGGCTCCAAAATTCAAACCTCTCTGTTAGGCACCACTCTAGTCCACATGCACATTCAAGTTGCCGCTGCTCAGAGACTCAATATGGTGCCCTACAAGCACCGCTCCTGGCACTGGGGCCCAGTAGAGGCCCAAGCATCCCTGTCTCCAAGGAACTGGTTTATTCAGCCACTACCTTCGAAAGTCCCTAGGGCTGGTGCAATCTGGGGCTGGAGTTTTAAACCCACCCTAACCCTCTTGTTCGGGACCTCTGCTAGTTCCTGCCCCAGGGCAAAACCCACCTTTTATTGTTCCAGAGGCTCAGGAAAACTTCACTTCTGCTGCACTAGCCACTCAAGAATATGCACTCATCCTCCCTCTTGGGTTGGACTACATGGATAAGAATGTCACCTGGAATGTTCTGGAGTACCAAGCCCTCCCTTGAGATTAATGGTTTGCCCTGACCAGGCCCAGCCTCAAGGGGCCATCCCTTTTCTCCCCAGTTTGAGAGTCTCTCAGGCCCTTACTCCATGCTACACTCAATTCCCTTTCATAGCCAGGCCACGACCCCTTAACATGCCTAGTGATGACTCCATTTCTGAAATGCTCTCTGGCTTCCGGGGTCTGATATCCTAGTTGGAATGACAGATGCAGATAGCCAGTCACTTGCCTACCTTAGCCCTTCCCTACCCCCTTCCCATCTTTAAATACTGAAAGCCTGAAGGATCCACTGCAAACACCATCTTTTCCATAAAGAATTTCCTGTTCACCTCAACTTGCATTAACCTCTCCTTCCTCTAGACCCCTCTCTACCCAATGACATCATTTTTTGCATCTGTCTCATAGCATTTAACACTTTCAACCTTGTACTACTTGTACTACTGTCAAGCTTAGCCATGGCTTCCCTTGTATCTTTGGCTCCTTGGAAGGAGCTCTTATGCCTGATACATCCTTGTGTCTCCAGCAAAGTGCTTTGCACATTGAATGTGCCTAATAAGTGGCTATTAACTGCATGAAATGATTTCAAGTCAGATTAATAAACAGCATAATAAAGGAATGAAGACTCTAAGAGTCTTCATTGAACAATTGAATAAAAAGGAGGCTGGAAAGGGAGGGGGAGACTCCCTGGAGATCCCACAGAGGAAATGAGGCCGATGTGTCTCTTGAAGGCTGAGTAGGATCTCCTTGTGGGATTAATTACTATAATGAAAACTAAAAGTTACTAAGTGCTTATCATGTGCCACATACTGGCTAAATCACATGCTCATTTCATGGTGACATAGCCCTGTAAAGAAAGTTGGTCCTAAATAGTTTCCATTTTACAGATAAAGAAACACACGGAAAGGCACCAAGAAGCCAGCTCACTTTCTCTAGAACATATAGACAAAAAGTAACAAAGTCGGGATTTAAATCCATCTCTTGGACTTCATTGCACATGTTTTAAAACCTAATGCTATGGGAGGAGATGGGGATACTTCAGGCAGAGGTAATGCAGGGCAGGAGGAAAAGTGAGCTGAGAGGGGAAAGCATCAATTAATCCCACATGACAGGGGCAGAGCGGGCCCATGGTGGGGCCACTGTGGTGTCAGACAAGGCTGGGAAGGTGGTCTGGGGACAGACTGGGGTCATGTTTTCCCTCCATGAGAATGAAGAGCACGAGCCATGGAGAAGAAATACCGAGTCAAACCTGCACTGAGAAGCGTTATTTATGTGCTGTCTCTGGCCCGCCCCCAGGCCGCTGTTGTGAGGGGAACGGGGCTCCCAGCCAGCAGCCCTGGACAGCTCTGTGGGCCGTGGAGCTCACTGCAAAGTCACACTTTGGAGAATAAAGCTGCTGGTGATGCCCAGAGTGGCCCAAATAAAAGTCAAATACCACATTCAGTTCTCCAGGGGTGTTTTTGCTATTAAATTAAGTCTGGAAAATAAATAATTGTCTTTGGATTTCATTTGAGAGATTTTTGGTAGTTGAACACTCAGTCAGGAAAAAAAAAAAAAAAAAAAGCTAACTATTTCTTGAAAGATTCTTTGACTGGCTCCCCCTGCCAGAGGACCGCAGATCACAATGAAGGCTTGCTGTCTGCAATGAGCTGCTTTTCTCCCCCGCTTGACACAATTATCCCAGAAAAATAGAGGGGGGAGGGGAGGCTCCATCATATGTTCCAATTTTTATTGCTACATTCCTTGGATGGCTCCATATGTTTACCTTTAGCTGACTTTAGACTTGGTGTTCTCTGTGGCTGCTGGCGTCAGCCACAGGATTCTTTCATGTCTATTACTTTATTAAGGAATGTAAAAGCCACATACAGACCGACCAGGGGACACAACAGTACAAGACACAAATAACCCTGAATGGGCTTGCAAAGAGCCTAAGGAGACTTCACACCTAATTCTCCCAGATGGGCTCTAAGGCTCTCACAGACCAAAAGGGGGCACTCTTAACACTTGCTCCCTGGCTCCCTCAATGATACCACTCCCATGAAGAAATAGTGCAGAGACCATGCAGGGCTTTAAGATCAGTCCTGATGGCAGCAGAATAGGGTGAAAGAAACCACTCTCATCACCAGGGATTTGGTGGTTGTTGTTGCTGTTGTTGTTTTTTCTTGCATCTTTGACTTTTGTTGACTAGACATGGAATCTCCAAATCATAGGGAGGATGTTAAGATTAAACAGGAAAAATGCACCCCCCCAAAACTGCTTTGCACAAAGCCTTGGCACATGCATTATAAATGCTCAGAAAAAGCAACTGTTCTTTAAGCATATTTTCTGAGATATTTCTACCTCTTAATAGGGGCACCTCATCTAGGTCCAGACTGGCTCGTAGCACAACGGTACGATTGTAGAATGAGTGTCTATATTGGGCAGCGAGAGACAAGGGGTGGAGGATAGCCATTATTTACTCAGCTCCTACTGTGTGCTGGACACTTTGTATGCATTATCTTGCTATCACAATTTTATAGATGAGGAAACTGAGGTCAGGGAGGCTAAATATATTGCCCTGGTATGTGGCAGAAACAGGATTTGCACCCAGGTCTCTCTGTTTGATACTAAGCCTGAGCTTTTTCCATTAGACAAGGCAACGCAACTCAGGACCAGCTTTTCACAATGCATTATTTTCTCACGTAGTCTCAGCCTCCCACAGACTCTTTACAAAAGCCTGAAGCCAGCACTGAGAACATTCAATCAATTATAGGTACAATTACAATCTAACTCAAGTACACAAACTTAAATTCTTAAAATTTTCAGCAAACATGGTTGTGGAGAGATGGAGAGGGGAAGAACTGAGGAACGAGGTAATGGAGATAATTCTTATGCCACCCGCCTCCAGAGATGTTTGTCAGTGCCTGGAGGATCCACATTTGTTTTCCTTTTTCAGGCTCCTACACCAGCCACCAAACCTTCACAGAACAAAGTCTGGAGTTTATTTTAACGCCACCGTCCTTTCATTCCCCTTCCCAGGATCTTCACTCAATTTGCTGGTTTCTGCCTTTGTAGGAGTTTACAATCTGTGTTCTAACCACCCAGTATGTTGGGAGGTTAAAATAAAGGGCTCTCATCCAAAAAGATGATGCTCACACTTCAAGTCAGGATATGAGGACAGTCTGAGCTAGAAATATTGTGTAGAGTGGGGGGGGTGTTTTCACCTCCCTCACAGAAGCTGACGGCCACCACCCACCTGTTCTTTCCTGGTAGGTGCTTGATGGTTAAGAGTAGAAATGCTTTGACGTCATGTGGAAAGAAAAAAAGGGATTCTTTACTCTGATGACAAAATGTGTTTGTCTTGTGATTTTCCCTGAGAACCTGGACTGGGTGAATGGCTTGCAACTGAAGGATGTTTTGATGATTATCAAGAGGATAGCCCCTCAGCCAAACTAAGAAAGCCCTCAGCCCCACTTAGAATTAGCTGTTCTCTCGTTGAATGTAGCAAGTTCTGTCCTGGAAGATTTACTGGTGACTGTGCCTCAGCCCACTGGGTTCTTCAAGGAGATCTTCAGAATCAACATCCCTTTTCACCTCTCTGCATCATTGGGAAATTTTTTATAAAGCTAGATACTCTTTTCAATGAGAACTGGCTATGTGTATCTAATGTTTACACTGGGCCAATATTTCCCAAGGTGGTAGTAAAGGCTCTGAGAAGTCCTGTAGTAAAGAAACCTATGTCACTTTACTTAATCCAGAGATTCTCATATATATCTGACCACAAAACCCTTTTAGCATAACATCTATGAATATCGTATGGAAACAGTTTGGCTATAAACATATAAACTCTTGAAACTGCTTAGAAGGGATAACCTCAAACTATTGATGGATTTGGGTAGACTATTTAAAGCAGAACTATTGGTCACATATTTGGGTTAAAATCTGAAGCTGCCTTAGTGGTCTGTCTGGATTATTTTTAGATCTGTATAAGTGTGTGTACATGTGTTTATATATACTATGTATAAATATGCATTTTAACTTTGAGGTTAGAAGAAAAAAAAGAAGGAAGGAATATTCCTTCTTATAAGGAAAGCAATCGGGGTCCTGAGGGGGGAAGGGGAAAGTCTGTAAATTTTAAGGCATTATCGCCATGTCCCATTGCCGGCAACCTCTGATCACAGCTTGCTGCAACGGTGAAAACACCTGGACAGCTCTCACTGAATGCCAGACAATCAAAGATGACACCCCTTCTCATTAACCTCTCAGAGGCCGGCCCCACCTTTCCCCCCTAATCCAGCACCCAAAACACTTCTTTCCAAGTCATTGATACCCACCAGCTGTATTCCTGTGTATTCTTTTGGATGGTGAATTAATTCAGAAAAAAGTATTTTTTTCCCACATTGCAATTTAATTTTTATTTTCAGAGCATGTTTGAAGCCTTCTAAAGAAAATTCTTAGAAAGCCACTCTAAAAAATGTACAATTACAGTATTTTTTAATTGTTGTAAAGTTATGGGAGCTGTTTCAAAATGATTTTTAATGAAATATAAGGTTGTTCTCTGAAATAGAACTTTACCCGTGTTTTTTTTTTTTTAATTGTCACATATAGGGTGATTTTTAAAGTAAATAAGAGCACAAGGTTCATATTATTTTAAATGTATATTGTATTTGTCTTCTCAGCACTGTGGTTTTTAGTCTGAATAGCATCACAGTATAGAGCCAGCCTATTCAGCAGCCTGTTTGGGTAAGGAAACTCTGAGACCAGCACAATGTTGCATTGCTCACTCTGTCCTTCCAATACGGTTAGAATTCCACAACCTAAATGATCATTTGTTGAACAAATTCATGCTTTTATTAGTCAAAATACGGAGAAAACAGAGCCTCCCTGTTTCAAGATATTTGCTAATGCATGGTTAATTATCACATATAGCTGACTATAATTCATTTTACAGGGGCGACCTCCTGCAGGTAACATACTAGCAGTTTATGAACCAAAATAACCTCACTATAGGTCAGAGCCATTCCAGGGCCGGTCAGACACTTGGTGCTTCTAGACCTTCTCACTTCACATTGCTAATTCGAACAAGGCTTTATTTTTATATTTGTCAGCAGCAAGACTGTAGGATGGTTGTTAAACTTCTCCCAGGCCTAATTAGAGCGGCCATGCTCGCATTCATAATGAAGCTCGTGTCTTGCTCGGAGTCAGTGAGCAGAGCTGTTACAGTAGCTTCCTGGCAGGCCGTGGCTGGCAGTTTTAAGGTAGCTCGCTCGTGGCTGCAGTATTAAGTGACTGTTGAAATTCATTGACTCCACCACAACTAATGTGTCTAGATGACAACAAGTTTACACGGTTCTTTTATAGTTACAGCAAATGCGTGCATTTAAATATTTATTAGGTGATTATGGTGATGTGAAATGGAAAAAAAAAATGCAAAGTGCAATCTCCCCAGTATGACTGCTTTTAACTGCTGATGTGGGGCCAGGATCACGGGATCACTCAAAATCGCTTCATCTTTCCCTTATAAATATTTATAGTAGATCAGCAGCGATGAATGCTAATTTATTTGCATCTTGTTTCCTTATTGACTTCTCCCTGGGCTCTGACCTATAGTGAGGTTATTTTGGTTCATAAACTGCTAGTGAAAAGTGGTGCAGCCTCACTGGGTTGGAGGATATTTCAATCAGCCAAGCAAGATGCATTTTGAGTAGCCGGGGGGAAAGTTCACTTTGCTGAAAATGAAGCGTCCTTTTTGCTCTTGGAGATGCAACCTGAGTGTTCAGGCAGCTGGTGTGTTGCCCTCTCCCAGAGCTGACGTGCGTGCTGGCGAGCAGTTTTGCCTCCAAAAGACTGCTTTTCTGTAGAGCAACTTGTCAAACCTTGGATTGAATCGGGTGAGGCTGGCTGATCTGGATGTTTGTCAGAACTTCCAACTCAATTTTCTTTTCTTTTTCTTATTCTGTGAGCCATTTAAAAGAAATACATTTTCGCCATAGGAGAAAAAGGATCTATCTCAAATTGAATGTGGCATCTGAGACAGACAGAGGAGAGGTTAAAAAATGAATCCAGCTCTGTTTTATGAAGGTTAAATGTACATGACACTAAAGAACACAGAGTCTGTGGAGGGAACGGTCAAAAAAATTTCAGCCAGATAAAGAGAAACAATATTTTGCAGTTGAATATTTTGACAGCGTAGGAAACTGGAGCATAAGATGATTGCAACTTCATCATCCATGATGTTATTTATTATTTTGTTCCCTGTGTCTTAAAACAAACAGCATCTGTATAGTCTTGACATGTATAAATGTAATATTTTCAGGAGATTTCTAGAAGTAGCTTTTGAAATAGTCCATTACTACATTTAGAGTGCCCTGGAGGTCTAAGGAATGTCCCAATAAAAGTTCGCGTAGAACACATAAGGCCACTGAATCAGAGGTCTCTGCAGCTACCATAGTTGCTTCAGTTGGAAAAAATCTTAATTTCTGACTCTAGCTAGCTGTGTATCTCTTTTTACAAGATGTACTCATGTCTCCTTAGAGCTGAACCTGTTACAGTGCCTCCAATCTTACACTGGTTCCAAGGGCATTAATTACCAAAGATTCCAGGACCACCTCATTATATGATCAATAGTATGTCCCTCTAGGACAGGGGTGTAGCAAGAGTTCACTGCGGTGGTGGTTCTACACAGTTAGATGATTCAAAGAGAAGACAAATTCGTTGGGAAACTCACTATTAAGAAAACGCTCTGGTGAATCTTGGGTCACGTGAAGACTCCTCCAACGATGCAAAGTATTATCCTCAAATCTACAAATGTGGATTCTAACTTTAAGAATCCAATTATGTGGATCCTCAGATTAAAAAGCATAACCATGGATCCCTCTTGATGCAGGAGATGGGTGGCTTCATTTACTGTCTCTGGTCAGAGCTATTTGTAAGGGACAGGTAGTTTGCCGTTTCTTTTCAGTGTAAATCTTCTCAACGGTAGGGATGG
This sequence comes from Neophocaena asiaeorientalis asiaeorientalis, assembly GCF_003031525.2. NCBI lineage: Eukaryota > Metazoa > Chordata > Mammalia > Artiodactyla > Phocoenidae > Neophocaena > Neophocaena asiaeorientalis. The sequence goes on from NW_020174560.1 coordinate 2,230,766, forward strand.
TGCACAGAGGCTGCTCCCTCGGTGCCAGTGAAAACCCTCATCTTAGTCCAGTTTTGCTCTTCTCCGTGAATAGAAAGCTGTCCTTTAATCCTCTCGACTCAATAAGGAAACATTTTTTCACCCCATTTGATAAATAAGGAGACCTGAACTTAAAGCGACTTCAGGATTTTCTGGAGGTCTCGGGGTAGGTGACCACACGGCCCCGCTCCATATCTGGGTCTGGGTGAGGGTGCGCCCTGGCGACGGGCAGGGCTTTCCGGCACGGCCGCCGGAGCCACTTTCTCTCCGGGTGAAGCTCTGTCAGCTGTGAAGGCTCCACTCTAATGAGTTTTCTAGTGCATTTCATAAAAGACTCAATCTACCAATGCTTTCTTTACTCCTAAGTTTTCAATTTTACAAAGCAATTTTATAAAGCAGGGTCCATCTCTGATGGGCTTCCCAAAAATCCAAACACATCAACATACCATCGGTACAGTAGGTCATTGGGAAAGGTCATGAGGATGCTAGTTCAGAATTGTTTCTCTTAAAATCACCATGTTGGTGCAAGGGCCAGGCACGAGGAAAGTAAATTATATTCCCATACGAGAGATTATTAGAAGAGAGTCATTTGGGCTTATCTTTCTAGATGCCCAGGAAAGCAAAGCTGTCCACGACATCTGCTGGGGGAGTAAATAAAGAAAATGTGATCTCATTTTTGTTACTGTCATTACGTCTGTGTCTCCTTGAATTGGCTGGTTAATTTCTTTCAGGTGAAAAAATAACAAAGCAGCCTTTCTCCAAGTACATGGGCTCGATTTTTATATGGCAAAAGGTAATTGCTAGGCATCCTAGCTTGCATATGTGCTATGACCCCCCAAAGTAACCAACACCACATTTAGATTACAATCAACTTCACCATGGACGACTTCAAACAAAAGCAATAAAACTTTCTCTGCACTTCGTTCTCCTCCTGAGTTTTCCTTTGTTCTGGTCTGCAGAAAATGACAGCCTTCAAAATGAAATAGCAAATTATATTTGATCTCAGTCCTGATGCAATTTGGGGTGTGTATCCCTCTGTGTGTGAGTGTGTGTGTGTGTGTGTGTGTGTGTGTGTGTGTGTACACATACCTGCATGCCCTCCTTTGTGCTCACAGATTTTGGCTCTGGGGTCCATAGCATTTCTATGTGTCCCAATGTCACATACCTGAGTCTGTACCCATCAGTGCTCTTTTCCCCTTGATTCTAAAGCCTTGTCAGTGTGGATCATGGTTGAATCCGCAGTCCTAGCTGAACTGTACAATAAAGACTCGTAGGTAGGAAATAAATGAATGAATGAATGATGGTATGGGTGTTCAGAGCTCTAAGCTGAGAGGATATTAGGTTCTACTTCAAGTAATTTGATACCTTATTACAAAATACTAGAGTATAACATTTTATACCCTAGTATAAAATAACCTAAGTGTCAAGAAATGTACATTCCTCCTACCTCCATCTCAATCAACTCTTACGCAGGGATGTCTTGCTTAGATATTGGTGTTATTGTTTCACCTTCTGATGTGTTGTCTGGATGAAGTCTTAGGGTAAGTTGTGAGTTGAAAAGAGAGGCAGGTGCACTGCTTCCTGAAGAGTGAAACTTCCTGGAGCCACTCTTTAGGAGAAGAGGTGGAGCCTCAGGCCAGATGGCAGAGCTTTTTGGAGGATGGCCAGGGATTATCACCATCCCTATTTCACATAAGGGGGAACTTTTCAAACAGGATGAGTTACCTGCTCAATCTTATATAGGCAGCTCTGCTTCAATAATCACAGAGTCCAGGATTGTTCATTCTAGCTTGTCCTTTTTATGAGGGCTCTAGGTTGCCATGCTAGCTTTAAAATGTAATGATAATTTCCTAAAATGTATTATTTGCACAGCATTATATAGTTTATAAAATATGTGTGTGTTATACATGTATATGGATGTGTATGTGTGTATCTGACCCTCACAAACATCCAGTGAAAAGCAGGGACTACTTTCTGCCTCAGTTTAATCGATCAGGAAATGAGATTCAGAATTCAAATGAATAGCCCCAAGCCACACAGTGGTAGAGTTTGGATTAGAACCCAGTTCTCTAGATTCCTCACCTGGTGTTCTTTCTACAACATCATGAAGCTTATTATTAGCCTTATAATATCTCAATGCCAGCTACTTGGAAGCTAGATGAAGATTCTCAAATACATAGATCATTTTTAAGAGCAGATGAATGAGTAAAACATTAATATGTTTCAGTTGGCAAGATTTGAAAACAATTGTTCCCTGCAACCCAGAGGTGCTTTTTATTCTAGAGGGTGGGAAGTGACTTACATTGATTAGAAGAACTTTCTGATCTTCAGAATCTATTTTGTGTTTCTCTTTCCTCTGAGTTACTGATTGAGTTCTATTTGCTCTCTATTCAAGCTTCAGTGACTACTCAAAATGAAGGGAAAGTTTGAGGATCACCTTGTTATATTCTAGTTTATTAGACAATGAACATAATAGGCAGTAGAAAGACAATTCAGGAGAAAAGCACTCAGATAGAAACATGTGCTAAAGTTGTTAATGGAAATAGATGTCAAAACTTATATGAAGAGAAGAAAAGGGAAACTCCACAAAGAGATTCTTGTGGTAGGTAAATTCTGATAAAAAAAAAAAAAAAGCACCATTCTACGCTCAAAGAACAATAAAAGAGATTTGCAGGAACCATCACGTAGAAGAACCCTCAGAGAGATGATCTGAAGGGCGGAGTTTAGACCGTGCCCTTCAGAGGCACCAGTGTATGGACAGTCAAGAGACCACAGTGGAGGGCATACGGCAATATGCCAGATAAGACCCCTGAACCCCATGTTTCACTACCCCCTTCTACTGGCTCCTGCAAGAATGAGTGGTATGAAGGGTCCCCAGAGACCTTCAGGGACTCTCAGGACACAGGTGATGTTTTCATCTCTGCTTCCAGCTGAAGGTCATGTCTTTGGAAAAGAAAGGAGGGTGAGGAAGGGGAGTGATGGCTGAAGATGGTGTTGGAGAGATGTTAGTTTCCTGGACTGTGGCCTGTGATACCAGAACAAAGGGTCCTGGCTAGGATCTGGGTACACTTCACAGAGACTGGGAAGAATGTATTTGGCAGACAATTCTGAGCTGATCAACAGAGTTGAAATAGGGCTTTTGTCAGAGAGTGGAAAAAAAGTCCAAATAAACTGCAAAATGGGATTGTATGGAAATTGCCATGTCTGGCATGGCAAGGAGACACAGAGCAAGGGCAGGGGTTCCTAGTATTTCTTAGGAAATGACAAATGGCATTTATATGCCAGTCCTACAGAGTAGAGAGAACAGCAGTTGAACTTGAGATGCTAAGATATATGAAAGACATATGCAATCTCCTAAATATTTCTCAACTTGCATGATGAAGCCTATGGCTAGAATAAACAATATGTTAACCTTTGGAGACAAGGCAAAAGAAAAATATTAACCCCATCCAAATAAACATATTTAAATGTCAGATGCGGTGACCGGAATTCTTGCCCTAAGTCACCAAAGATAAGAATTCTGTTGCTCTGAAAGAGCAGAGTCACTCTTGACAAACCCAGACACCCTTCCCTGGGACCCACCACACTGTGCCCACAGAGGGACACAGACCATTTATTCAAGAAACATCAACAACGTGGTGGGAGGTGGGAATGCACAGATGAGTCAGACACAGTCTGCCCCCCAGGAGGCTACAGTAGAGAGGAGAGATGTGAAAATGAAATATTTAAAATTGTAGGAATCATGGGGATATAAATAAAAATCCTAAAGAGTTGAGGAGAAAGTGGATTTTCCAGTAGAAGATATGGCCCTCCCTTTGAATACAGACCATGGAGCTTTGTAGCTGAATTTATTCCCTTTGGGGACCTGACTCTCTAAGACAAAAACCCTTAAAACCGTAGATGGCTGTATGCTTAAGCAAGATCAACCTGACCACCTCTGAAGAAGTTTCTCATGAGGCAACTGCCTTTCCAGAGCTTCCTTTCAGTTACTACAGGCTTGATGAGTCCTTCTAGAAGCTTCTAATATACCTATTTCAAGCCTTTCTTGCTGGATGTTGGCTTGTAGCTAGTGCTTACTTGTTGTAAAACATTTTTTTAAATCCATATTGGAGGAATTGAGTGGCATGTTGCCTAACACAGACAGGAAGAGGAGAGGAATTTAGGCCTGTATATAATGGAATCATACACTGTACAAAAATTTATAGGTCCTAGAGGGGAGGTAAAGTGAAAAGCATTTCAATTGTGAAAAATAAAAAGAGAATCCAAAGTTCTACTTTGGTGGCATTATACTGTGGGTTCCCTAGCTAGGTAGTATTTAAGGATGATATTTTCCTAATATAAATTATTTTAAAACTTATTTCCAAATATAGATTTATACTTAAAAATATAGAAGTGATCCCAATATGATAAGGGATTTTGTCTCTCCATAAATTTACCAAAAGTCTTATTCCATTAAAATTAGATTATCTCACAATCATTTACCTCATTAACAATTTCACCTTTTAGAAAGTAAAGGAAAAAAAAAAGAGAATTGCCCTTATTCTTAATATTGGCCTTCAAAATGATACTGAATTAATGGGAATATTGAGAGAACCATGTCAGGGAGGTTATAGATACAGTGAGGATTTTTGAACACGTACTCAAGGCTTTAAGAAATTCACAGAAGAGATAGAAACAAGTCTATATCTAGAAGACTTCTAAAGTGAATGGGGATTTCTAAGTTTAAGGAATGCCAAAAGTTGAAATTCTGGCTGTTCAGTTGAAAATAATCCCAATGAGAACAAAAGAGGACAGGTAGCATGTGAAACCATGTGAATACATGGCAGGGGGAGGGGTTCTGCATTAAGATCTCAAAAGAATCCATTCAGAAAATGGATTTGAATCAGCAGATACAGTATTAGTGCCATTCATTTTCTGGCTGCTGGGAAAGCTGACAATCAGAATGAAGTACATCTTAGATAAGATCCTCATGTCACCAAAGCCTGTAATGGTACCCACACACAGTAGGAAAACACATAGTAGGCATTAAATAAACAGCTGTCAAACTGAACTGCATTGCTGAATAACAGAAAGAAGGATGGGCACTCAACTTTCAACTTGTATTAGGGTTTCAGACTTTCTAGCAAGAGTTATCTTCATATCCAAAAGAATAGAATAAACAATATAAAGAAGAGAATGCAAGTCAAGATTGAGAGAGAACAATTAGGTACCTATGAATTCAAGTTCCAGATTTTAGGCCTTGAAAAGTTTTATCTGAAAAGATTTTATGCTGAAAATATATATCACTATATCCTCTTAGCAATCTTATTGTTTATCTCTGAGATGATAAAATGAATGGGAGCGTTCTCAGAGGACGAGTGACCAGAAGATATCCAAATTTACTAAAATTTAGTCCCTTGAACTTAAAATTTATCCTTGGCAAATTTCTAGAAAAGAATGTTAAATTGTAGGTTCAAAAATTTTTGAAAAATAAAGGGATCATTAAGAACCTACATTTGCTCATTAAGAACAAATCATGGCACAATAACTTCATTTACCTTTGAGCTAAAATGTACCATGTTGATAAATTAAAAGACCACTCAAAACATAGTAGTGATTAATTTCAACCAGTCATTCAACAAATCTCCCGAGTCATTCAACAAATCTCAACAAATCTCAAACAAAATCCACAACTGTTTGAAAAATTGCACTCAAAGACTGTGAGAGTCTGGGAGAAATTTTGTATGATGAGAACCCAGGGCTCTACCCTTGACTATGACCTGCTCTATTGGTTGCCAAATTTGTTTTTATCAGCAGAACCTTTCCATTTGAGTCCATGCTATCTTCTTCTCATTATGCTGTGTTGCCTACAGACAGAGGAGAGTGATGGGAGGATGAGAGGTTTAAAACCATTCTATATCAGGAAATGTTGACAGAACAGGCAATACTCAGCCTGGAGAAGTAAGAAAAGGGCCGTGTCATTCATATTGGCTGCCCAAAAGTCACCATGATTTTTTTTTCTTGTCTCACTCCCCATTCTCCATTACCTCATTGCAGCATTACACACTGCTAACTATCTTCTTCTTTTTGATAGCATCTTCCCTCGATTTCCACAGTGGTACACTATCCTAGTTTTTTATCTTCTTTCTTCTCCTTTCTCTGTTTCATTATTAGTTAATTCACTTCCTCTGGCAACTGTATTTGGACAAAGTTCAGTCCCTAGCCTCTGCTCTCTATTCTTCTTCCTTTGGAGTACTTGTATCACTCATATCCGCACTAATGGTTCCTCAGTCCATAAGTCCAAGCCTGACCACATTGCTAAGGTCAAGTTCCACTTATGCAATTGCTTGAGGGATGCATGTATTTGGAAGTCCTACAATCATCTCAAAACCCATGCTTTATCTTATCTTCCCTAATTCTGTCAAGGGCACCACCAGTTTTTAGGTCAAAACTCGAGAGAAGTCTTTGACTTTCTACGTCCTTTTCTCTCATATCCTCTCGGTCATCAATTTGTGTCAGTTCCTCATGTATAGATTCTTTTGCATTTATCCGTTCATTTCCGTTTCCATAGCTGAGACCTATGCCAGGTGTTGGCTAAATCATTACACCGCTTTTCAACTTGTTTCTCTGCCTCCCTTTCCAGTGTTCCCTGTGTTTTACCATCAGATCAACCATTCAAAAGTGAGCAGTATGAATCTTTCATCATGTCATTCCCATCCTCACCAATGACCTGCTCTTTCACTAGCTGAAAGGCCTTCTTACCTTCTTGCCTTTCAAATTCTTATCCACTTTCAAAGTCCAACTTAAGTTCTTTTTCCTCCCACGAGGTTTTAAATCCCAGCTCTGTCACTCATTAGCTGTGTGACCTTGGGAAGGCTACTTAACATTTTTGTTTCAGTTTCTTTATCTTAAAAAAAAAATGAGTAAGCTAGCAGTACCTACATCATAGGGCTGTGAGGAGGATTAAATGAGTTAGTATCCCTTAGGGCACTCAGAACTAGTAAGTGCTATGTACGACATTAAATAAATAAAAATGTGTATACTCTCTAGCTATTCCAAATTGGAAGTTATCATTTCCCCTATTCTCACCATTAATATATTACAGATATAACTCTTAATCTGCTTCATTTATTATGTTATGTTGTCACTTTATATTTTCACACAGAATGTCCATTAGCTACACACATAGACTGAAAGTTTACGGAGGGCAAGTTCACGTCATATATTTATTTGTATCCCCACAATCCCTACTATTGACCGCACCTATTGAGAAAGTTCAAGTAATGATTATGCACTGAAATGCCCCCGGCTTTCCAGAAGTGACCCCCTAGATTCTCCGATTCTCAATCCACCATCTTTGCTTGGTGTCTAGATCTGGCCTCGCTGATCTCCAGACAGCTGGTTTGTATGGTACAATGCACCTCTCTTACTGGCCACCTCTGAGCGCTACATTTATCAGGGACAGTGGGTCTTGGCAGGCAGACAAGAAACACAATCTGTAGACAGAGCCACCACAAGCCAATCTTGCCAGTACAATTCCTGCAGTTTGCTGACAGTCATATGGTTGTTTTCCAAGCCTCTAACATGGAATACTTTAAGGAGAGGTAGCTGAGGGTCGGGGACTGCTGGCTACTTTCCTTCTATTTTTTTCTTTGGGAGATCATGTGCCTGACATTTTGACTCTAAAATGATTCACAATGCCAGGGCTGTCACATAAAGAATGGTCCAGCTAAAGGTTGAAGTTTTGGACTGAATTGGTGTGAATGCTTCAGTGAATCTTCTGAAGACCATCCAAAGCCACACATAAATAATAAGTTTGGAATGGCAACAAGAATGCCTGGGATGTGGCCTTCTGCATCAGCCATATAATGTTCTTGGTGGGCTATTTCAGATAAAGAACCATTAGGAAAACATTTATCAGGGTGTGGTGGGGGAGAAGCTTTCTTTGAGTAAACAGTCCCAGTGCCGTTTGTATTTCCACACAAAATCCCCACCCGCGTGCTGTGACCTCCACTCAGGCAGAGCACTCAGTGTGGAGGTAGTTAATGCCCACACATCCATAACTGTTCCGCACGATAGAAGCTCTGCTATCCTTACCAAAGAAGCCCTACCAACGCGGAGTCACATGCTCTCATCCTCTATCACCAGGTGTTGCTGAGTCTTATTTTATGATCTAGGCAGTTTCATGGGAGTCAAAGAAGAAGCCACACAAATGCAGCTCTGAGAATTCCATTGACTGGATGGAAATGACGAGTTGGAAATATCATTTCCGGGTTGCCCCCCAAAGCTTACGTCAACGTTAGCTACTGGCCAAATTCACTCCATGAAGACTGGCCAAAAAAAAGGTGCTTTTGGAAGCACGTAACCTCATAAGCCAGTAATGGGCTCAACGGACGCTGCGTAAGAACTTCATTCATATGTACCTTATACCTGAAGGTTTAGCCCACCTGTAGACAGGTTTCCAGAAGGAAATTCAGACCCCAGAAAATTCTGGCTGTAGAGGCAGCCAGCCCCACTTCAGGAAAGCTCCGCATCCTTCAGGTTTTCTACTTACCCATTCATCCTTGCTTATATTTCCTGATGCTGAAGTCTTAACTCCTCGAGAACCAGGATGGTCTCCAAACAACACCTTCTTCCTGGTTTTCACAGGTGGTGAGAGCTGTTTGACATGCCCTACCTGGTTTGTGTTTTGCTATAGCCCATCCGCTTTTCCAGACTTTCTCTGATGTCTCCTGTCTACCTCTCCAGCGTGATGTTTCTTCCTCTCTACTCTACCCACACTCCACACATCCCATTCACATGAACTCCTAAGGGATTCCCCAGTCCCACCATTTCTTCTGTTTGATCAGTCTGCCCAGAGGCAGGCTCTGATCACCCAGCCTGGAATACATTTAAAGATTGAGACAGATGACACTCACTCATGTATATGAATGAATATGTACTTAGTACAACAAAACTTGGGATTTTCAGGAAGAGAAAGGGACACACAAGGAGGGTGAGATGGGGGTGGCTTTGGGCTCTTTTGTGGTTGTGATGTGGGGTTAAGGTTAGGAGCTCTCTGCACTTGCACTGTGGGCTAAAGCTGCACTCTTTGAAATTCCAGCCAGCGCACCTCTGCATGCTGATCTTTCTTGTTGGGCCACACAGGTAAGGGTATAGTGGAGGGGCTAGCAGGGAGGGGATCCAGAGAGCCCATCAATGTTCAAATGCCAAAAGTGGACACTTTATCAAACCTCCAAGCTTTCACACATGCAGCTTTTCCAGGAGGCAGATTTCAACTTGCCATTTGAAGCTTCCCTTAGGAATCACCTTCTCTAGAAACTTCCCTAGACCCCCCCACCCAGCTGTATTAGACCACCCTCCTTTCTACCGCAGTGGTGTCCTGTGCTTGCCTCTATTTTCATAGCTCTTATCACATTTGGTCTTTGCAGTGAATTGAATTGCATCCCCCAAAAGACATGTCTAAGCCCTAACTCTCAGAATCTATAAACATGACTTTACTTGGACATAGGGTCTTTGCAGGTATAATTAAGGATCTTGGGATGAAGTCATTCTGGATTTAATATGGATTTAGAAAGGGGAGGGGAGGCTTCCCTGGTGGCGCAGTGGTTAAGAATCTGCCTGCCAATGCAGGCGACACGGGTTCGAGTCCTGGTCCACGAAGATCCCACATGCCGCAGAGCAATTAAGCCCGTGTGCCACAACTACTGAGCCTGCACTCTAGAGCCCGCGAGCCATAACTACTGAAGCCCGCGGGCCTAGAGCAAGTGCTCTTCAACAAGAGAAGCCACTGCAACGAGAAGCCCGCGCACCACAACGAAGAGTAGCCTCCACTCACCGCAAGTAGAGAAAGCCCACGCGCAGTAATGAAGACCCAACGCAGCCAAAAATAAAATAAATTTATGAAAAAAAATTAAAAGGAGAGGGGTTTGACACAGAGACACTCCAAGGTGGCCATGTGAAGATGGAGACAGAGAATGGAGTTATACAGCTACAAGCCGGAGATTGCCATGGATTTCCAGCAGCTACCAGAAGCGAGGGGAGAAACAAGGAATCAATTCTCCCTCAAAGCTCCCAGAAGAAACCAACTTTACTGACACCTGGATTTCAGCCTTCTGGCCTCCAGAACTGTGAGAGAATAAATTTCTGTATTTTTAAGTCACCCAGTTTGTGATAATTTGCTCCAGGAACCCTAGAAAACTAATATTTTTATAATTGTGTACCTGGGTTTTTATCTTCACCACAAGAGCCGTTTGCTCCTGGAGAGCAGAGGTTGTGTTTGGGTCATCTTCAGATTCCTACAGCCTACCTAGCACAGTGCCTGGCACAAATGGGGTACACCTGAAATGTTTTCTGAAAAAACTACTCAGCCTGAACTGACTGAATGCAGAAGGGAAAAAAGCCCCTTGAAATTAGCTCGACAGAAGGAAGAGTTCCATCAGATCTGCTAGCTACGGTGAAATCACAAAGGGTTCGGTCTCCACGTAAACAGGCAAGGATGTGGTAGAGTTCACGCTTTAGGTTAGACTGTTTCTTTCCTTTTGGCCTGCAGGTGGATTTCTAGATCTATTGGGTGGTGGCAGGCGTCCCTGTGCCAATCTGCACAGGCACTGAAGGGCTTTGGCATGCATCCAAGCCTTCTCTCCAGGTCTGTGTTAACCAGATTTGTCTAGAAGACGGACAAGTAGCCTGGACACTCTGATTTAAACCGCATGCCCTCCCTGGAGTCCCTGGAGTGAGGGTTCCAATGGTGCAAATAATCTGTTGTTTGGTTTGGGTGCTTTCTTCTCTAGCTGAGCAAAGAGATATTTTTCCTCAGGAGGAGGTGAGTGAGGATGAAAATATTTACTTAGAGACCACCTAGGTCAGGTCTGAAAACTCCTGAGCCAGGTGGGAAACTTCAGCCCAGTGAGAGTTCTCTGTTTTTGTTAAAGAAAAAGAAATCGCAGCTGGGGACGGCCTGGGAGCGTTGGCGCAGACGTCTGAGGCGCGGATCCCTGAAGCAGACTCGGTGACCACTGCCCTTTCGTGCTTTTCCATCGCCTCATTTTACAGATGACAAACAGCCCGGCCACTTGTTTAAAGCTCAGGGTTTTCTTTTTCCTCCTTCTTCTCTCTCACTCTTTTTTCTAAAAGCCACAAGAGTGTTAGGTGATTTTTCCCTCCCTGCCTGGAGAACATTTATTACAGACGCTTAATCTCGCCCCCCTCCTTGGGGCAGCTCAGGACCTCAGACCAAGGAGCTGAATCTTTGCCTTGGTAGAAACACTGCCCACACATAAGGGGTAGGTGCTTTTATTTTAGCCTGTTTTACATGGCAGTCGTGGGTGAGGAAAAGCACTGACCTTGGTTGGAACAGAAAATAGAATTCAATTAGAAACCATGGAATGAGTGCAAAAGAAATCACAGGATCCCTTCCTACCTTCGAGGAGCTTCCAGACACACACACACACACACACACACACACACACACACACACACACACACACACTGAGTTAAAAACAAGTAACATTTTGCCAGCAGATGTGCAAAACTGATGCTTTTCATTTTTTTTAAATCTTCCCATCCATGACATTATTTCACCTTCGTGAGATTCCTGGGGATACAAGGCAGTTGGTATGACTTTCATTTTATGGGCATGGAAACAAAGAGGTGATGTGAATGAATCCAGGGCACACAGTTTATTTGTGTCAAGGTAGGATCAACATCCCATCCTACTAGTCAACACTTCTGGCACTTTCCACCTTAATAAAAGCAGCTAATCTCTGCTGAAGCTTTTCTCTTGCCGGGTCCTGCCCTAAACACTTTGCCTGCATTATCTCAGCGAATCCTGACAAGGGTGCCCTAAAATGAAGGCCTGTTATTACTCCTGAGACTTGTCCAGGTAACACAGCTAGTTAATGTTGCAACCAGAATTTGGAACCAAGTCTATCTAGCTCAAAAGACTCTTCCTGGTGACTTTGAGTCACAGATTTTAAGATTCCATTTGCTGAGAGGATACAGAGTAAAGCAGTGATTAATATCAGAAGGACTTGAGCAAAAGGCAATTTCTTAGAGGATGTGAACTGAGAGGATGTTATATAAAGTAACATGGACAGTTAAAACAGGTGAGGCCCTTTGGGAAGAGCCACTAATCTAACGCTCCCTACCCAGATGGCATGGTTCTCCTAGTTTTACAGGTAAGTGGCTGAAGCTTGGAAGGGTCAGGTACCCTGCTCCCCAGTCCACGGCTGGATCCTTGATGGAGTCAGGATTCACACTCAGATTATTTGACCTCAGATGACTCAGATGTCTCCATTCTGCTGCACTTACTGGCCCCATGAAGGGGAAATGTGACCACAGTCCACAAAGCCTGTGACATCCATATGTATTGGTGAACATAGGTGATGTACCTAAAACATTCAGGGAACAAAATTGCTGGAACCTTATAACAGTAGGTTTTCATTTTCTCTCTTGAAAGTTTTTTGAAAATATCGTTTGCACTGTAGCAGGACACATAGAACTGTACAAGTTCCACAATTTACTTAGCTTGCTTCCGATTCTTTTGACATATCTGTTATCTTGATGACAGATGCAAACACCCTGTTATTTTCCACCTCTAATGCTACCTCTGTGGAGAGTAATGTTAATGACTTCTACCATTCTTTCGAATACTTACAAAGAGAAAGCCTACATTAGCTTATATAATTGCCTCAGCAACTGTGCAGGTAGCTATTATTTATCCCAATTCTAAGATGAGGTAACTGAAGCCAAGAGAGGTTATATAATTTGTTCAGATCATACAGGGAGTAAATGGCAAAGCCAGGATGTAAACGTGGGTCTGCATGATTCCAAAATCCATTCCCTTTCTGTTGCCTGTAGGTAACTGCATAGGCTCTACAAAGAGGCAGTGGAAAAAAAAAAAAAAAAAAAGTCTGTGAAGGTCATGTTTGTGTATTTTAATTTAATAATAATAAATAATAGGGAAGGGGCTGACGTGATGGAAATGGTGCTTGGGGCACATGAGGAGAGACTGAGGGCAAGAAAAACCTTCTTCAGAGACCATGAATCACAATAGGAATTTGGAATGGTCAGCATGTGGATAAGGATGGTGGCTGTAGAAATAGGAAATGGTGTCTCAGGACCAGTAGACTTTGTGAAAAAAATAATTTGTGAGATTTGAATGATAACCAGAAAGAAGGGAGGAACTGAAAGAGACCCAGAAGACAAATTCTTGGCAGGTATCTTCCCGGTATCATAACTCGTCTCATAACTGAAAGGAGAAGATGTGATGATGAAAAGGGATTCGAAAGGCAGGGGTCCAGCAGAGAGAGTTGGAGGCAGAGCGGTCACTGTGAACAGTCACACCAGGACCTCTACAGGCGGTCAGGGGTGAAGGAAGGTCTTCCTCAGAGAGGGGGATGTTACCATTGCCAGCCTGTCCACAGAGGTGAAGACTTGAGTTTATGCAGGTTAAGAGCTGGGGAAAGCATGACTGAGGCCAGTGAGAAAAAAAGCCCGGTGCTGAGTTATGCATGTGCCTACACCTGGCATGGCATCCTATTTGCCATGGTGACACCCCCTCTGCAAGCCCAGCCTCCCTGTACTGTAGGGGGATTTGGGAGGACCACCTCCGGAGCTGTCCAGCTCCCAGAGTTGGACAGGAGCACCAATCAATCCTACCTTCACTTCAAACAAAGCCACATCTCCTGAGAAGGAGTTCTGTCTTCCATTATTTTGTTTTCCATTCTTTTCTATCCGATCACTGTAGCACCTTCTAATTTGACTGAGTAGCATGTTGAGATCATTTATGGCTCTACCCTGTTACCCTGTGGATGTTTTTACATAATTTTTGTGATCTGGATTATTGATGACTGCTATACACCCCTGCCTGCAGATGTCTGTGCACAGACTCTGGAAAGTTCCATACAGGCGCAGAGGTTGCAAAGTGGCAGCTCATGAACTGGACAGAGTCCACCAGTGTATTTTGCTTGCCCTACACAATGTTTGTTAATATTTTGAATCAACAGTTTTAAATTGTAAAATTTCACACACTTCCAGCTTCTCTTTAAAAACTATAAAGCTCTGGTAATCCTGGGCTGCAATCCCACATGTCAGTAAGCCGCTGAGGCTGAGTAACTACTGTTCCCTTTACACACAGCATTTTGTCTCTATTTTACTGCAGTCTCTACCACTCCTTATTGCCTGACACAAGGCTTACTGCCCTCACTTACCTCATTATCTGGCCCCTGTAGGCATTTAACTTTGAGACCTCAGTGTATGGTAACGGTATTGGTTTGAATAGAAGCTCCTCGGTGTCCAGAAAGTATGAATGCACTTGAGTGGTAGGTACGGCCAAATTCCAATTCCTTCTCCCTTCCTTTATGTCTCCTTCTCTTAATTACACTCTCTCCCCAAAATGCACAGCACCTTGTGATGAAGGCTGAGCACCAAGACAGTGCCCTTCCCTCCAGTGCAGCATAACACGGTCCCCTGTTAGCCTCCTCCACCAAAACCCTCATTCCACAGCGCCTTCCTCACGGCTTCCCAGCACAGGCAGAGCAATGTCATGAGTTGATCTGGGGCCATAACCGTGACATTGCCATCGCTTGAGTCACATTGTGGCGGAGGAAAATGCAAGAGAACGTGGTGAAGTGAAATAATGTCTCTGAGTATTTTAGAAAAGAGCTGAGGCACTGGGAAAGGGAAGGGAGTCTCTGAGGAAAAGTTGGAAAGTGCAGGCCACAGAAAGCCTGTGAGACAGACTTGATCTTGGGCAATGGGCAGATGTGGCAGCACCTTACTGTGAAGAGTGGAGTGACCAGACGGAATGATTAACGCGGATGATCACTCAGGGAGGGGGACCTGGGGGCAAGAGAGCCCTCGGGAAGGTATGAGGGGGCATCCCGGATTTAGGGTCCAGTCCCATCTCTGCTCACTCAGCATGCAACCCTGGGCAACAAGTCATCCTCTGTGACCTTCAGATGACCTGAAAGCATCAGTCCCCTAGTACTCTACTCAGCACCTAGCACTGTCCACCTGCTGTTTCCGAGAGGCCTTGGAGGACAAGACCCTGCCCCTCTGGTTGGAACCTTCCCCTGGTTGACAAGTTAGTGCTCCGTGCATGCAAAGTATGTGCTATGTCAGCATCCCCTGGAGATAATGAGCAGAAAACCTGGGCCCAGATGCCCCAAACTGATAAGAATGTCCAAAACGCTGTTTTTTTGCGATTGAGCCGGTTGTAACTTGTGCATTTTGATATTGGGTTTTGATGGATTTAGATGAGTCTTTTTGTAAAAGAGAAGCAGACTCATAGAGTAGGGAAAGTGCCGTGATGGGGTTAGTTCTGGTCTTTTTACCATGAGGAAAAGTGCCTTAACCCGGATTTCTTTGGAGGAGACAGGCTAAAATAGCCAAGGGTATTGATGAGAAGTAAGCATGGTTCCTGAAAGCTTGACTGGGCCTGTTTGCAGCTTAGGGCCCCTAGGTCACGGTCCAACAGACAGAACCACCAAGAGAGTGCGTTTTTGTCCAATAAATAAATGATGACTTTTATTACTCTCAGCTACACTTACTGCAATAGGCTTAAGTAATATTGAAGGACCAAGTCCTTCATCTTACCTAGAGCTGAAACTTTGCAAAACCGGTAGATACTATACCTCCAATATCTCTTGAATCCTCCCTAGGGCCTAATAAAGTTGACACTCGGTGCATGGGCTCATCGCCCTTGACTCAAGTAAATGAACCTACTATGCAAGAGGCATCTTACTAGGTGTTTAAGAGACAGAAAAGGAATGAAACATGGTGCCTTCCCTCAAGGAGATTTTATTCTGGTAGAGGACCATCCTGTGATTATACTAATGACTAAATCAGGCTCCCATGGCTAAATCAGTGTGATAAGTTTCAGGAGGAAGACCTTTAAAAAGTGCTGTGGAAGCTGATCTTGGGGAGAGTGATGGGCTGTTTCTGGAGCAATGAATGCCAGAGCACAGCCTTAGAGAAAAAGTGATGGAAAAAGCTCACCATCTCACAGGGAAATACATGTAAATGTATGTGCATGTGTGTGTGTGTGTGTGTGTGTATGTGTGTGTGTGTTGTGTGTGTGTGTGTTTTCTTGATACTTCATTTTAATTCAGTGTGAGTAGCCTTACCCCATGTTTAGCCCAGACCAGATGCAGAGGTGACCAGTTCCTGTTTCTCTTTATTTATGTGCCATTTCTCCTATTGTAGAGCAACATTTGGATAGAGAGTGCTTTTAATTTCTCTATTTTAAAGAAAGCCTTTAGACATCACGGTCAAAGGTAACAGCCTCTGGGCTGGAGTCTCTTTACTACTACCATTCCGTCACAAGTCCACAGGTAAGCTGCATTCCCTGAGCCTCAACTACACCACCAAATATACATCTCCCTACCTTGCTGGAAAGACAAGACGCTAAGAAACAAGCTGTCTCTCGACAGCCACTCAGAAAGCAAACAGCTTATAGAGCAATTACACTGTGCCAGGCACTAGGCTAGGAATTGGGGTCCATCCAAACTCTCCAAACTACTGTTCAACCTGGTCTACCCTTCATAAATGGCTTTCAAAATAAGCATGCACAAAGCATGTGCCGCCTTGGCCACCTTCCCTAGAAGAATTTCTTCCCCAAAGGCAAGCCAACAGAGTCCCTAAGATGCAGGGCAAATGAGAGTGTGTTTGACCATCCAAAGTATGCTATCATCTCCTGGCCAGGCCCCACCTGACTTCTAGGAAACAGCCAGAAGCTCCTCCAATGAATCCCGAGACAAAATAATCCATTCCAAGCTTCGACTAAGCACCTTAACCAAATAGTCATCGATCTGATTACTGCTTAGCATGGACTGCAGGAGGGTGGAGACACGCCCACTCCAACCTCCCCTCTCTGTCTCCTCTGAGGACCAGATTTGAATCTCACCCCTTTCAGGGGCACAAAAGCCAACTCAAATCCTATCACAGCATCATCGATAAACTTATTCCTTCCCCACCAACACCTCCTAAGACCCTATTTTTTTTTT
>NW_020174560.1:2249148-2249425 GCF_003031525.2 Neophocaena asiaeorientalis asiaeorientalis
TTCCCCCCCACCACCCCCAAAGACCCTATTTTTTTTTTTTTTTTTTTACCATTTCTTTTAATTCTTTGAAAGGGATTTCTTTGTCCTAAGCCTGTTCGGTTCTTACCCCCGCTCTGCTCCCGGCCCTGCGCTGCGCTTTGGCCACTCCTGCAGCCAGGCCGTGGGAGAGGCGGCCATTCTTAGCCTCCCGTACAAAGCCCGGTTTCCCTTGGCAACGGGAACCGGAACCGTGTGGCGGTTCGAGAAGGGGTTTCCCTCCACCCACCTCCCACCCCCA
>NW_020174560.1:2249512-2251070 GCF_003031525.2 Neophocaena asiaeorientalis asiaeorientalis
CAGGACCCCACCCCCGGCTCTCATGGAGGCATCTCTAACCAGGGTAGGAACGCCACAGTTCTGAATATCGGTAATTGGCTTTGAAGACAGTTGCTTTTGCATGGAACAGGCAGGAAAATGTGGGCAGAGTGGGCGAGTGAACTCGGGCGCCAGCATCCCGGGTCGGGCGGAGGGAATGCTGGTTTCCTTTCTGTACAAGGAAAGGAAAAGTCGTGATTCCAAGTAGTTTGGGGCTGTAAAGTGTATCTTTACCTTTTGGGAAGTGGGAGAATGGGGAAGGATGGAAAGAGAGAGAGTTCAGGAGACAAGGTTTTACCTTTTCTGCTTTCTCTCTTGTCTTTTGCTTTTTGCTTATATAAATAGGAGGAAATCAGGAATTGTTTCCATGTGAACATCAACTCTTGCCCAATATTTCTGCCCGTACACTTGTGTACTGCCTCTCTCTGTCTGTTTCTCTTTTCTTTTCATTGTTTTTGGATTTTATTGTCATCATGATGGAGAGGAAAGATTTGTAAAGATTTCTAAAGTGCAGCATGCACTTTTCTGGTCGGGCAGTCACCTCTGTGTGGCTGAGCCCAGGCTGGGCACAGTTGAGACTGACTTACATGTCCCCTTACTGATCCTGCCGGTTGTGTTGGTATCTGAATCCCCATCACTGACCCAGCCTGATCCAGAAGACGTTAAATGAGCCTTTGATGGAGGGACTGTCCGTTGTTGGTTGGGTTAGTAGTAATGAAAATTTTCTACGATCGTGTAGAAGTTTGTTGTTGAAGTCTGGGCAGCAGAGGGCCGGGTAAGGGAAACTGAGTGGGAAAAATAATTCAGCTCTTTTGTTTCATCCCAGGACTTCATAGGTGATATCCATGCTGAAAAGGCTTCTGGAGAGGGACCCCCCTGCACCTTAGTTCCCTGAAAGAAGCAGAGATGTTTACAAGTAAGGGGGGAAAGGAGGAAGCCACAGACCCCTTAATGATCCTCTCCTTCCTTTTCTCTCCCTTCCTTCCTTCTTCCTTCTTCTCTCTCTCCACCCCTTTTATAAAAAATCGTATCTATCATAGACAGAGTAAGGCCTAAGCATAACCATTTGAGGAACTTCTGAGAAGGCGCTTTACAGCCTCTTTGAAGTTAAACTGATTACTGCATTCGTCAATATTTCAATACAAAAAAAAAAAATCTTACTGCATTTATTCCATGTTCAAACTTCCAGGAGACTCTCTGAGGCCAGAGACTCAACTGTTTTGCTCACTGCAGCCAGATTCTGACCAGTTACAAGGCCAGACACACTTTGGGTGCCCAGTCAGCATTTGTGGAATTGAATTGATTCCTAAAGGAGCAACCTGGGGTGTTACTGGCTGATAACCACGTGTTGCATGGAGTGTGGAGTTAAGACCAGTCTTGTGTTCAGGAGACTTAGGCTCTGGACCGGATGCGGTATTAACTTAGAGGTGGGATCTTGGCCAAGGTATTTTAGCTCTCTGACCCTTCACCCAACGAGTGTCAGGGTTTGGATGAAAATAGTGTTTCTCCACCAAAGTGTTTATCTGAAGTCTTCATGCTG